>NC_134355.1:488533925-488536425 GCF_048569485.1 Anomaloglossus baeobatrachus
AGCTAGGAGAATATAAGTGCAGACTGAATAGCAGCAGGCAAAGTTCACTGCACAAACACAATGGACGAGAACTATTTGATAAGGAGGGTACATTACTCTGCCAGGACAGCTCCCTCCTCTGCTCCCAGCTGCCAAACCGCACTGCACACTGGATCCAGGGAGCTGCATGGGGCACAGCAGGGAGCTGCATGGGGCAGAGCAGGGAGCTGCATGGGGCATGGGGCAGAGCAGGGAGCTGCATGGAGCAGAGCAGGGAGCTGCATGGGGCAGAGCAGGGAGCTGCATGGAGCAGAGCAGGGAACTGTATGGGGCAGAGCAGGGAGCTGCATGGGGCAGAGCAGGGAGCTGCATGGGGGAGAGCAGGGAGCTGCATGGGGCACAGCAGGGAGCTGCATGGGGCAGAGCAGGGAGCTGCATGGGGCAGAGCAGGGAGCTGCATGGGGCACAGCAGGGAGCTGCATGGGGCAGAGCAGGGAGCTGCATGGGGCAGAGCAGGGAGCTGCATGGGGCAGAGCAGGGAGCTGCATGGGGCAGAGCAGGAAGCTGCATGGGGCACAGCAGGGAGCTGCATGGAGCAGAGCAGGGAGCTGCATGGGGCAGAGCAGGGAGCTGCATGGAGCAGAGCAGGGAGCTGCATGGGGCAGAGCAGGGAACTGCATGGAGCAGAGCAGGGAGCTGCATGGGGCACAGCAGGGAGCTGCATGGGGCAGAGCAGGGAGCTGCATGGGGCAGAGCAGGGAGCTGCATGGAGCAGAGCAGGGAGCTGCATGGGGCAGAGCAGGGAGCTGCATGGGGTAGAGCAGGGAGCTGCATGGGGCAGAGGAGGGAGCGGCATGGGGCAGAGCAGGGAGCTGCATGGGGGAGAGCAGGGAGCTGCATGGGGCACAGCAGGGAGCTGCATGGGGCAGAGCAGGGAGCTGCATGGAGCAGAGCAGGGAGCTGCATGGGGCAGAGCAGGGAGCTGCATGGGGCAGAGCAGGGAGCTGCATGGGGCATGGGGCAGAGCAGGGAGCTGCATGGAGCAGAGCAGGGAGCTGCATGGGGCCGAGCAGGGAACTGTATGGGGCAGAGCAGGGAGCTGCATGGGGCAGAGCAGGGAGCTGCATGGGGCAGAGCAGGGAACTGCATGCGGCAGAGCAGGGAGCTGCATGGGGCAGAGCAGGGAACTGCATGGGGCAGAGCAGGGAGCTGCATGCGGAAGAGTAGGGAGCTGCATGGGGCACAGCAGGGAGCTGCATGGGGAAGAGCAGGAAGCTGCATGGGGCACAGCAGGGAGCTGCATGGGGCAGAGCAGGGAGCTGCATGGGGCAGAGCAGGGAGCTGCATGGGGCACAGCAGGGAGCTGCATGGGGCAGAGCAGGGAGCTGCATGGGGCAGAGGAGGGAGCTGCATGGGGCACAGCAGGGAGCTGCATGGGGCAGAGCAGGGAGCTGCATGGAGCAGAGCAGGGAGCTGCATGGAGCAGAGCAGGGAGCTGCATGGGGCAGAGCAGGGAGCTGCATGGGGCACAGCAGGGAGCTGCATGGGGCAGAGCAGGGAGCTGCATGGAGCAGAGCAGGGAGCTGCATGGGGCAGAGCAGGGAGCTGCATGTGGCAGAGCAGGGAGCTGCATGGGGCAGAGGAGGGAGCTGCATGGGGCACAGCAGGGAGCTGCATGGGGCAGAGCAGGGAGCTGCATGGAGCAGAGCAGGGAGCTGCATGGAGCAGAGCAGGGAGCTGCATGGAGCAAAGCAGGGAGCTGCATGGGGCAGAGCAGGGAGCTGCATGGGGCAGCGGCAGGGAGAGCTCACCTTCTGCCTCTATAAGGGAACTGTTAGAGCACTAATATACTGAATATCCAGGAGGGACCTAGAAATCGGGAAGGAGGCTATCCAGCAATTAATCTATCTATCTTTCTATTCATGTATCTGTCATCTATCTGTCTATCTGTCTATCTATCTATCTATCTATCTATCTATATGTCTATCTATTCTCTATTAATTTATCTGTCATCTATCAATCTATTATCTATCAATGTATTTATCAATCAATCAATCAATCATCATCTATCTATCATCTATGTCTGTCTATTCTCTATCATTTATCATCTATATATAATCCATCTGACTATTATCTATCTATCTATCAATTATCTATCTATCTATCTATCAATTAATCAATCATCTATCATCTATCTGTCATCTATGTCTGTCAATTCTCTATCATTTATCATCTATATATAATCCATCTGACTATTATCTATCTATAAGAATCAATCAATCAATCAATCAATCATTTAACATCTATCTATCTATCATCTATCTATCTATATATCTATCCTTCTATCTATCTATCTATCTATCTATCTATTTATATATCTATCTATTATCTATCCATATCTGTCGGTCTGTCTGTCTATATATTTTGTCACTGATCTTTTTGCAGTTAATACTCAATGTATCCTCAGCTAAGTTAGTACCACAGTCCTTATTCTTCTTTGGGGAATATCATTTTTACTTTT
>NC_134355.1:488541425-488796425 GCF_048569485.1 Anomaloglossus baeobatrachus
CTATTAATGATTGTCCAATGCTGTTTTCTAACACATGTCCTATGTGCTCAGATGTTTTTTTATTATGCACAGTCAATTTTGATAAAATACATTTGTTTAATGTTTTCCTCTGTGCATTTCCATTCAGCAATGTAACTTGCAATCACTCAGAAGCAAATTGTAACATTTATTGCTACATGTGAGCAGCATTGTCAGAAACAAATCTGGCCTGCTAATGGCTGATAATCCAGAAAGTCATCTGAAGTAATCTGTTTATCTCCTGTGTATTTTGAGCCTATGTTCAGTGTTACACAGAATATAATATTTTCCTGCTAATTAATCAAAGCATGGTAAGACTATAATAACATTGTTTACTAGACGGCAGATAATAGCTTCCTATTACCTTGCTTGTCTTTGCTTTAGCCTCATTTTCTTTTGCAGGAAAACCCTAATTTACCAGATGGTACTTTACAAACATTGTATTATTGGACTTGTGATGCACCTACAGGTCGGTAGGAAGTCATTGCTCAATAATCCATTACCCAAGTCCTAGATGTCACTTGTCTTGTAAACACCATCTATTCTAGCTGGATATCATCTGGAGACCTTACTGCTGCATTGATACCAGTTTGTCAAGAACTGATCAGAGTTGGCATACAGAGGTTTCTATCCAACTAAGTTTTAATTTAATTGATAGACTAATTTCACCTTAACTATTTGCAACTTGTGTTTGTGTGTAGAGTCGTCGTCCAGTGTAATAGTCGTGTTTGATCACATCTTAGGCTTGAAGTGCTATATCAACCATACACATCCTTTTCTTCCTTACCCTTTAGTTAGTAGCACCAAGTTCTCACATGGGGATGCTGCGGTATGCGTAGTTGACACCAAACCTCGTGATGCTCTGTGGCTATGCTCTCTATCTGTTACTAGAGACTTGTGACAGGATCTGGGCCAGAGTCTTTCTTTGCCATCTGAGACTTCTAACATTAAACATATTCCCTTTGCTTCAGTGCTGAAAGGGTAATGTCAGTTTTGCTTTCTAGCAGCTTCTGACTCCAGGCCTCAGGTGTTTCCGGTTGGGGACCACTTCCTTCCCCCATATATGGTCACAACTCCCAGTAGAGGGTGCCAGTTATTCTGTATCCAGTATGAAGCTTGGCCTGAAGGTGGAAGGAGCTGCTGGAGCCCGTGTTGCAGTGTAGCGATGAAGGCTGCAAATCTGGTGTTTGACTGCAGCCGTGAAGCTGGGCTTATCCTTTTGTTGGTTCCCCTGTCTGTCATACCCTCACCTTCATGTGGTATTAGTGTAGCAGTGGGACTAGTGATCGTTACCTATCAACTCACAGGCCAGGTTTTACTGCAGGGCCTCTCAGGGCTTCAGGTATTCCTGCTCAGTGACAGGTGAGGAACCTGTATAGGGACTAGCTAGGATTGCAGGGTGCAGGTGAGTGCAGGAGGTGTTCCATCATCCCTTTCACTAGACACCAGGGCCCACCGTTGTTAAAGTGTCCCTGGTGTACCCCTTGTTTTATTGTTGGTGTACCCCTTGCTGTTGTGTGTCTTGCCCCACACCGGACCTTTCCCATGTCCATGTGTGGCGCACTGAGGTGGGTTACCTATCTTCCACACTTGCCGAAATGTAATGAACACAAATTCGCTTGGGGTCTAATGGACCCTACGTGACTAATTAAGGATTAAAAATGTGCTGCCTGTTCTTCACTAAAGTGATATTGTGATTTCAGACTACTTCTTACCTCCAGTGGCCATACTGGGTGAAGAGGTGGTAGTCTGAGGGCATTGCTGGTGATACCATCCGTTGTCCCAAAGCGGTAAGCTTAAAAAGGAGTTGTTTGGGAGGAGAGGTATTTTTTTTATTTTATACCATCCTATAGTTTTTAGAATTCCCCAAATGGGAAGGGAGGGGGCATAATAATTGTCCATTTATGATACCAAACTGTTACTTTTAAGAGTTTAGAAATGACTTGAGGACCTGGTACATATTGATGAGACAAGGTTTTGTGCTGGATTCTTTTTCACAGCTTGCCCTTCTTGTTGAACTGGGAACCTTTCCTTGTGGGCAATACCTTTTGCCTTTAGTAATATTTGTTATGGAATTTGTCCAGTGCCCAGTAATCCTTTATAGTTACGTTTGCACTTAAACCCATTTGTTTTGGGTAATTTCCATCAGTTTTGGAAGTATTTCTTGAGTAGGCTCTTCCGCAATAATTCTTTATTTTGGGTACTAATCTTTGCTGATTTAAGCAGAGCTTTCTTCAAATAAGATTTAGCCAATGTTTAATTCAAGATGAAGTTTGCAAACTTGCTTGGCGTATAACGGGTTAGTAATTGGATCAATGGTATGGCTAAGGTGGTGGAGTAAAAACTGACAGCTTTATATGACAGGCATATTTTATATAAAACAAAGCCATTCTGCTTGGGTAACATGCAATAAAATGTTTCAAGAGAAGGAAGGGTCTGTTTACAAAACCCATTTCCAACGTCAGACATGCTACTTTGGGCTTTGCCTTTACAGCCAAACACACTTAGATCCCTTTGTAGTTCCCGATTCCAGGATCCCATTACTTGATTATGGCTCAGATACAGCTTTGCCTGTAATTAATGACTTTTACCTATTTAGTAAAGAAGGAGGAGAAAGTCTAAATTCCTGGTTCATTGGCTGTCTCCAGAGAGGGAGAGGGAAAGTTGAGCTTGGCTTAGGTCCAGTTCTGCACAATGTCAACATTGAATATTTGAATTCCCAGACTCTATTTAACAACTTTCTAAATAAATAAACTCATTGTGTGTCTGTGTTTGAAAATTATTTTACCTCTTTAAAAAACTACAGCATCTCATTACAGGTCTCGAAGGTTGTCTTGCTTTATAAATAAATACAAACAGAGCAGAGTAGGCAGCAGATCTCTGCACAGTATAAGGCCTCTAATGTAACACATGGCTCTTCTGGACGGCTCTCTGTGACATGATATCTAATCATAACTAAAAACAAAGCTTGGTTCACAAAGTCAGTTAAGAATTAATCATTTCTTGGAGGCCCATGTGTTCTCTCTGACTTTAGCGGTGTCCTGCATAGGCTCAATCATCTGAGACCGGCCTGGCATCGGAACTTAGGAGAGACTCCACTTGTTTTGCCTTAAAAGGCTATTACTTAATAGATGCGCTGCGTAATGTGAATGAACAAGTGCTCAATAATAATATTACATGATAAAGTGTATGCCATTGCTTCCTTGTTAGCTAATTGAGAAATAGACAAATGATGGTGGCCTGCAGATTATTACACATCTGTACCTGATGATTCGTTTTTCAACTAAACCGTATATTTGTTACAGGTTTTTTTTATATACAAGACCCACAGATCTAAAAGCTTATTTTCCCCTCAAATGTTTGATTTATTAAATGCATGACTAGGCCCAACTGGATTGGGCAATGTTTACCTCCATCCTTTGCGTTATGTGTAATTTTTGTCTACATAGACTCATTACAAAGTCTTCCTACTGAGAAGTTTCTCCATATCTGCTGCCACTCACTTTGATGTAAAAGTATCTTCATCAGAGTGAATGGAACAGCTATGGGGGAACTTCTCAATAAAAAGACTTTGTAATGAGTCTATGTAGACCAAAATTACACCTAATGCAAAGGATGGAGGTAAACATTGCCCAATCCAGTTGGGCTAAGTCATGCTTTTAATAAATGCTTAAAGCTTCTAATCTGCTACCTGTAGCCTTTTCAGCTGGCCATGGACAACCCATTGCCATATGGCCATGTACACAAGTAGAAGAAATCCATAATAGAGGGCCTATACCCTGCTATAATCCCATACTGTACATCTGCATTCCTCTGATTTTATTTTATAGTCTTTACTTGAGAGCCTCAGAGCTCCTATGTGATACAACATGTGTTTTTAGGTTTATTATGTAAAATATACTTTAAAAAAATAAAATAACAGAATCTATGCAGACTCAGAGAGAGCATATTAACATAAAGATAAGGATTTTGGACTTGATTTACCAATATTGGCATTGATCTCACCAATCTTCATGAGAGGTCATGTTGGAGTAAGATGCTCCTGATTCATTAGGAGGTGCCGGCTCGTAACAGAGGAATAAGAGAATCCCCAGGTGGACCCCACCACCTTACATGAGCACTAGTTGGCACAATGCACTTGGTTGATTACACAGAAAAAAAGTATTTTTTCATACTTTAAAACCCTTGTCTGGCACCATGAGGTCGGTGTGGACATATGATCGGTGCAACCTGGGTGGCTACAGGGGCCCAAGGGGTAAGGGGGCCGCCCATTTCTACTTCTAACATAGGTTGAATTGTGCATTTTGATGAGTTTTTTTTAACTGTCAAGCTCCCCGATATTTTTCTTGTACAGGGGCCCTTTTCGGTCCATCAGTGCATGGGACCAATGTGACTTCATGAAGATTGGAACTACTAGATTTTTTTTTCATGGTAGCAGACAAGGGTACTAGTGTACAACTATCCAGTGTATCATGTAGAATCATAGATTAATTTGAAAATAAGGGAAATGTAATATTGAGATGTAGCTGAACAGTGGGCCCCAGAGTCATGATACTGGTGGGCTCAAGGAATCACAATCTGACACTGAAGTGTATCTAGCACTTCTATGTGCCTCTCTAGAAATGTTACTCAGGTCAAGGTAAGCCCATTTTAGTAGAGCTAGCCAAAACGGTCAGATAAATGCTAAAAGTTGCAAAGCTATTACACAGACTCACATAGTGCAAATATTTTGTAACTTTCCCAAGCGTTATATGCCAGATTTCTGGCATCAAAGATTTGATGTAACAGGGTTTTTGTATCTATTCCTCAATTTTGTCTCTAAGTGAGTTCCTCGCTCGAACAAGATTGACCCCACACTGACTCCGAATCTAGTCCCCTATTCATAGTTCCAATTATCCATTGAAGATGTCCTTTCTCTCCTAAGCATTTCCCCCATAAAGAGTTCTTCAGGAAGACTATTTTGTAGGATCACACTTGGCATTTCTTAGCACTGCCCAACTAACAACTGACAAGTATTATCCTACAAACTGGTCTCAACAGGTAGGGGGGAAACACATTGGAAGCAATGGACAATTTCAATGAATTATTAGGACCTGTGAATAGGGACTAGGTTCTGGGGTTGGTGAGGGGTGACTCTTGATGAGGGCAGGGAACCAACTTAGCGCTGACATTACTGCAAGACCATAGAATCTAGGTATGAACTAACACCAACATTTTGTATGCCTCTTATCTGTGTCTCTTCTATTTAGACATACATGTTGTGAACTTACAGGTTCATTCCATTTAAACAAGAGGTAACATTTTTTGTTTGCACCTTTTTCTTACTTTGGGGGAACATAAAATAGATTTTAGCAGTTTTGGATTGCTACTTTGAGTTTTGACCTAATGTTTTCTTGAATACTTTCGTAATGTAACTCTTTAATCTTTGGTTTTAACCTCAACTCTGTGCCTCATAACTTTGCCTATATCTCCTAGATTCTGATCAAGTTTTTCTTGCTCTTTATTTTCCTTTTTTTCATTGCTGAGTGACTCTCTGATTCTGATCATGGCTTGATTGGTACCCATCAGCATCATTTATTAGTCAGTAACTACTCTGGAGACACAAATGTCATTCTCCAACCTTTTAGAACTTTAATGCTCTTCAAGACTCTCTTTATGTGTCATCAGTGCCCCATGACTTATTGCTTTATGTGTCTGAGAAGACATCTATTGAATATGTTACTAAAATTTTACAAAATTTTGACCTATCAATACAAAGAAAATACCCGCTTTCTATTTTTTTTACAATATTTCCAGGATTATTTTCTATGTAAACTACAGGTATGTATTTGATTTGTATATTTTGCATTTGTAGTAGCTCATGTAAATAATAGTAATAGTAATTATTTCTAAATTATTATTTGTTATAAATTATTTTTAATTATTGTTATTTATTATTTTATTAAATTATTATTTATTATTCTTAGTATTAACTACTACAAATATTCAAATATACAAAGCAAATAGATACATGTAATTTACACAGGAAATAATCCAAATGATCATATGGAAATATTGAGTATTATTATTATTTTTATTTTTTTTGGCTTTATGGAGTAGAGTTATGAATTTTGCTATCAGTTATATGTAACTAAGCTTTCGAATTGTTGAGTGTGGCCGAATTCTGAGGCAAATCTTCCCTGGGACCTCCCATGCTGGTACTAAGTGGCTGTGACTGACTTTGAAACCTTTGAATGGGGCAATGGATATTAGACAGTGATAACATACCGGGAGTGTGCATAATGTTTGTGTGGCATTCCATATTGATGCGTTTATCCTGTCATGAAAAGGCTCAGAAAGCTAATTATGGCTGATGGCTTTATTTCACATGTGAGGCCATAAGAATAAAAAGTCAGCTCATAGTCCCAGTGGAAAACAATACAGCTTTACTTTAGGGTGAGGAAGAACAGAGCAAAGTGACAGGGTCAGTTCACAAAGTGGTCTGGTTCCAATGTTTTCGTAGCTTCAGGAGATGTCTTGGTATGCCAAAGGTAATGAGGGTTTAGTGGATACTAATTAGGTGACCATTTTGTCTATCAAAGAACCTATATAGGGACTTTATCTGTAAAGTCTGTCTACTATTTATAGAGGGGAAATGTGCAAAGATTTCTGTGGACATTCATTTCATACCTATAGCTGAGTTCATATAAACAGAGATTGCCTTTTACCTTAGCAATTCCTAATATAAGCATTGAGAAACCAAATATCATATGTATTTAGAACAGGAGCATGTCTGTCTTATGCTAATAAAGCTATACTTATGTGTAGCCATGTCAAAAAGTTACAATCCTCATATTAAAGTTTGTTTAGGATTCTCTTTTTCTAGAGTTATATTTGATTCTAGTTCTAATGGCATTTAGATCAATATTTGCACTAAATTCATCAAGCCACCATATAGATGATAAATGTACGATTTCCGGGGTCCGACTGCTCCATTCACTTTCCTTGAACTCCCAATGCTGTACAGTGAAGGAAATAATTATTTGATCCCTTGCTGATTTTGTAAGTTTGCCCACTGACAATGACATGAACAGTCTATAATTCTAAAGGTAGGTTTATTTTAACAGTGAAAGATAAAATATCCAAAATAAAATCCAGAAAATCACATTGTATAAATTATATAAATTTATTTGCATTTATTTGCATTTTGCAGACAGAAATAATTATTTGATCCCCTACCAACCATTATTGTCTCATATTGTCTGCACATGTACCCTCTGAATTGTACAGTGCTGCGGAATATGTTGGTGCTATATAAATAAAAATTATTATAATAATAATAATAGGACTTCTGGCTCCTACAGATCACTTAGATGCTCCTAATTAACTTGTTACCTGCATTAGAGACAGCTGTCTTAAATTGTCACCTATCCACAGACTCAATTAGTCAGACTCTAACCTCTACAACATGGTCAAGACCAAAGACCAAGACCAAAGAGCTTTCTGAGGATGTCAGGACAAGATCATGGACCTGCACAAGGCTGGAGTGGGCTACAGAACCACAAGTAAGACGCTGGGTGAGAAGGACACAACTGTTGGTGCAATAGTAAGAAAATAGAAGAAATACAAAATGCGTGTCAATCGACTTCAATCTTGGGCACCATGCAAAATGTCACCTCGTGGGGTATCCAAGATCATGAGGAAGGTGTGAGATCAACCTAAAACTACATGGGGGGAACTTGTTAATGATCTCAAGGCAGCTGGGACCACTGTCACCAAGAAAACCATTGGTAAATTACGCCGTAATGGCTTAAAATCCTGCAGTGTCCTCAAAGTCCCACAGCTCAAGAAGGCACATGTGCAGGCCCTGTGGGTATACTAACATGCTGAGAGGGTGGAATGAGCACAGGAACTAACGCCCTTGCAACTTGTCCTTGCGCTCATTAGCATATCATAAAGGATCATTAGAAATACTTTTTCTAAAGATCTCTTTATCTATGCCAGTGTATACAGGGACAGCTAGGCAGAGAGTAGCAATATGCACCCAGAACTGCTCGTGGTTCTGGGTACATATTACACCTGACAGGTTCACTTTAAATCCCCACGTACACAGGCTAAAGTTATCCAAACCTGTTGATATTGGTGGCATTGGCTAATGAGTATGGGGCCCTTCAACTCTCTCCTGGCAAATAATGCCGGGTGGGAGAAGGCCTATTGAATTTCAAATGGATGATCATTTTGTTCTTTGAGAAATATGCCGCTGCCAAAGCAGTCTGACACTGACTATCTCATAGGGAACACAGACGTGCTCAGCCGAGCCAAGCACTCCTTTGTATGGGGATGTCAACCGTTTGGCCGACAACTACCTAATGTGTATGTTCATAGCTCTGTAGAAGAGCACCTATAATGCAGAAGGGCAGTTGGCTTTCTCCATAGCGTGGCGTAAAGACTACACTTTCTGAAGCAAGTACTGTGCAGCTTTGAAGCTGGGAAATTTCACCTCTGAAGACTGTGGAGTTGTGAAAAGTGGTGTGTACTATCATGCAGACTGTAAATTACTCATTTTTTTTATATAGCCTAATTGTATTATACTAAGCCGATCAAGGATGAATATAAAATTTATAGGAAAAAAATGATTAACCCCTTCACAACATTTTCCGTTTTTGTTTTCCGTTTTTTTCTTCCCTTCTTCCAAGAGCCATAACGTTTTTATTTTTCCATCAATATAGCCATATGAGGGCTTATTTTTTGCAGGTTGAGTTGTATTTTTGAATAACTCCATTCATTTTGCTACATATTGTACTGGAAAATGAGAAAATAAAATCCAAGTGCAGTGAAATTGGAAAAAAGTGCAATTCCAGAATTTTTTTTATTTTTTATTATCATGCTCACTTTATGGTAATGGCCACCTGGCAATATGATTATCCAGGTCAGTATGTAGATACCAAGTGCATAGTTTTTCTCTAAGTGGTGAAAAACAATTCAGAAATTTGTCATTTTTTTAGCATTTGTTACCATTTTCCAAAAGCTATAACATTTTATTTTTTGGGAACTGGGGCTGTGTGATGGGTTATTTTTTGCGCCATGAGCAGATGTTTTTACTGATACTATTCTGGGGTAAATGCAATGTTTTGATCCTTTTTATTGTATTTTATTACAATGTTGCGGCTGTTCAAAAACCTGTAATTCTGGCGATTTAAATTTTTTTTCATTAAGCTGTTTACCAATCAGATTTATTTTATATTTTGGTAAATTGGAAATGTCTGAAAATAGCAATACCAAATATGTGTATTTTTTTATTGTTTTATATTCAATGGGGCAAAAGAGGAATGTTTGTGTTTTTTTATTTTTTAAAAACTTTGTTTATTTTTTACTGGATTTACTAGTCCCCTTAGGGGACTTGAAGCTAAGATCATCTGATCGCTTCTGCTACTCAGTGGAGTCCATCAGCACTGCTCTGTATAACAGAAATCACGAGCTCCTACAAATGCTGGCTCTCAACCGTCGTTCACTGGACGATCGTAATAACACATGATTCCTCAGGTGACCACTGGCTATCATGACAACTCATCCGTGCCCCACAATCACATCACAGGCGCACTGATGGGACCGGGGAATGCACCCCTGCCAGCGCGTATTAAATCTCGCTGTCAGAGATTGACAGTGGGATTTAACTGGTTAGCAGCTGCAGGTAGATCTCTAATCAGCTGTCATGTGCAGGGAAAGATGCAGACTGGTGTTTAACAAAGGCTGAGACATAACATATGACGTAAATCTACGTCATATGTCGTAAAGCGGTTAATAATAGAAAAAAATACCGTAAATCCCGAAAATATTATTCGGAATAAGTTCCTAAATACCTTTAATTTGAAAATCACATTAGTTTTGTCTATGGAGACAATCACTGTAGTAAATGGAAATTGTTGCCTTCTTGTTACACTGACAGAAATCTAGAATGTTAATAGAAAAGGGTCATATGAGCATGTGCAGCACAAAGCTGACCTGGAGATTCCTTGACAGTACAAAGTATAGGTTATCTCCAGGTCACAGCAGGAGAACTTCCTACTGCACTTGGTCACAGATCAGTAACAAGAAAAGCACTGCCTCTCTAGGGAAAAAAAAGAATTTACTAAAAAAATATTTTTGGAAATTTATTCATAAAAACATATCCTTGATTTCTCCCTAATTCCCTCCCTTCTATTTCCTCCTTTCCTTTCCTTCCTTCCTTCCTTCCTGTTTTTCATACTTTTTTCCTTCCTCCCTACCCCCACTCCCTTCCTGCCCTAACTCCGTGCCCCTTACTCCCCCTCCTTCCCTTCCTTACTTCCTTCCTTCTTTCCTTCCTTCCTTCCTTACTATGTTTCGTACTTTTTACTTCCCTCCTTACCCTCACCCCACTCCCTTCCTACCTCCCTCTGTGCCCCTTTCTCCCCCTTCATCCCTTCCTTTCCTTACTTTTTTCCTTTCTTCCTTCCTTTCTTCCTGTCTTTTTTACTTTTTACCTTCCTCCCTACCCCCACCCCCTTCCTACCCTCCCTCTATGCCCCTTCCTCCCCTTGTCTCCCTTCCTTTTCTCCCTTCCGTATTTCCTTCATTGCTTATTTCCTTCCTTCTTTCCTTCCTCCCTTCTTTTCCCTCCTTTCCTTTCTTCCTTTCTTTCTTCCTCACTCCTCCCTTTCTTCCCTCCTCCATACCCCCACTCCTCTCCTTCCCTCCCTCCATGCCTTCCTCCCTCCCTCCCATCCTTCCTTCCTTTCTTCCTTCCTCCCTACTCCCACTCCTCTCCTTCCCTCCCTCCATGCCTTCCTCCCTCCCTCCCATCCTTCCTTCCTTTCTTCCTTCCTCCCTACTCTCACTCCTCTCCTTCCCTCCCTCTATGCCTTCCTCCCTCCCATCCTTTCTCCCTACTCCCATTCCTCTACTACCCTCCCTCCATGCCCCTCCCCCCCCTCCTTCCCTTCCTTACTTCTTTCCTTCCTTCCTCCCTTCTATTCCCTCCTTTCCTTCCTTCCTCACTCCTCCTTTCTTCCTTCCTCCCTACCCCCACTCTCCTCCTTCCCTCCCTCCATGCCTTTCTCCCTCCCTCCTTTACTTCCTTCCTTCCCCTTAAAAGTCTGTATTCCAGTTCTGAATATAAGGAAAGGAGAATATATGTGTATATGTGCACAGCTATGCTAAGATTTCTTTACTAATTTTTTTCTTTCTTTGTGGATATAGTAGTATGACCATTATAGTTTGTTTACCAGATATTAACAATTATAGGAGAATTCTACTAAATCCTGTAATTTGAGGGTCTTTTTGAGGGTACTCATATATCAGGCAGGGTAGGAAGCTCTGATTTTTGCAGCTCTGTCGTCCCAGAGGCCTTTTAATAAGCTACTGATTTTTACAATGCTTGGAATCATTACAAGAATAACTTCAACAACAACTCCTATTACTAAATATTTTTGCTTCAGTCACCATATGTGTCCATATGAATTGCTTCTCTTATATTCCACAGTTTTGCTGCTCTCTTTTGCAATAAAGAGTTAGTTGTAAAACATACATATCACATAGAAACTGAAGCATCCTGCAGGTTTGCGTAAAAAATACCCAGGTAAGTTATATCTTCGCCCACAGTCCTCACCTTCCAAGAGAACGAGGTATGTTCACAGCAGACCATACCTTATTGATATTTATGGAGTAGAGGGCAGAGAAACCTATTGCCAATTACACCAGGCAGGTCAGAGCTGTCAGGAAACAAGATGGTTGCAATCTGGGTTGGCATGTACTCCTACAGGTAAGTGTCTATATCCTGGTACTCACTATACTGGGCACAATTTGGAAGAAGTAAAAGAATGAAGAGCTACTCCCATACCATTCATGAGCCAGGTGCCTGCTTACACTTTAGGTGCCCAAAGACCTTATATAACTGTCAGGACTAAAGTTTATGGCCCCCATTCATTTAGGTATTTGTTTACTCCAGAATTCTGGTGTAAAAAAACCTTAAGATGTCACAAAATTTTGTTGAAACACAAGATTGTGCTAAAAGTTTGCAACACTTGGCTTTTCATTCCAGTTTTGGCAAGCTCTGTCAAGGTGGGCAGAACTGGGTCAACTTCTGCCGATTTAATTCATGTTCAACTGTGAAGTACCTTAGGCCAGAAGTTTTACCCCAGTACGAAAGATTGAGAGGGGTGCCCAACTGGTAAGATGCACCTGATTCATACAGTGGCATGTGCCTCTTACTCCACTAAGCCTTCATTGAGGCTTGACGTGAACAATGCTTGTCTTAATTAATTGGGACTTATGGAGTAAATTAACTTATCTCCAAAAAGGAGGAGGTGGTGGAAACTTCTAACTACAGTTAGGTCCAGAAATATTTGGACAGTGACACAAGTTTTGTTATTTTAGCTGTTTACAAAAACATGTTCAGAAATACAATTATATATATAATATGGGCTGAAAGTGCACACTCCCAGCTGCAATATGAGAGTTTTCACATCCAAATCGGAGAAAGGGTTTAGGAATCATAGCTCTGTAATGCATAGCCTCCTCTTTTTCAAGGGACCAAAAGTAATTGGACAAGGGACTCTAAGGGCTGCAATTAACTCTGAAGGCATCTCCCTCGTTAACCTGTAATCAATGAAGTAGTTAAAAGGTCTGGGGTTGATTACAGGTGTGTGGTTTTGCATTTGGAAGCTGTTGCTGTGACCAGACAACATGCGGTCTAAGGAACTCTCAATTGAGGTGAAGCAGAACATCCTGAGGCTGAAAAAAAAGAAAGAATCCATCAGAGAGATAGCAGACATGCTTGGAGTAGCAAAATCAACAGTCGGGTACATTCTGAGAAAAAAGGAATTGACTGGTGAGCTTGGGAACTCAAAAAGGCCTGGGCGTCCACGGATGACAACAGTGGTGGATGATCGCCGCATACTTTCTTTGGTGAAGAAGAACCCGTTCACAACATCAACTGAAGTCCAGAACACTCTCAGTGAAGTAGGTGTATCTGTCTCTAAGTCAACAGTAAAGAGAAGATTCCATGAAAGTAAATACAAAGGGTTCACATCTAGATGCAAACCATTCATCAATTCCAAAAATAGACAGGCCAGAGTTAAATTTGCTGAAAAACACCTCATGAAGCCAGCTCAGTTCTGGAAAAGTATTCTATGGACAGATGAGACAAAGATCAACCTGTACCAGAATGATGGGAAGAAAAAAGTTTGGAGAAGAAAGGGAACGGCACATGATCCAAGGCACACCACATCCTCTGTAAAACATGGTGGAGGCAACGTGATGGCATGGGCATGCATGGCTTTCAATGGCACTGGGTCACTTGTGTTTATTGATGACATAACAGCAGACAAGAGTAGCCGGATGATTTCTGAAGTGTACCGGGATATACTTTCAGCCCAGATTCAGCCAAATGCCGCAAAGTTGATCGGACGGCGCTTCATAGTACAGATGGACAATGACCCCAAGCATACAGCCAAAGCTACCCAGGAGTTCATGAGTGCAAAAAAGTGGAACATTCTGCAATGGCCAAGTTAATCACCAGATCTTAACCCAATTGAGCATGCATTTCACTTGCTCAAATCCAGACTTAAGACGGAAAGACCCACAAACAAGCAAGACCTGAAGGCTGCGGCTGTAAAGGCCTGGCAAAGCATTAAGAAGGAGGAAACCCAGCGTTTGGTGATGTCCATGGGTTCCAGACTTAAGGCAGTGATTGCCTCCAAAGGATTCGCAACAAAATATTGAAAATAAAAATATTTTGTTTGGGTTTGGTTTATTTGTCCAATTACTTTTGACCTCCTACAATGTGGAGTGTTTGTAAAGAAATGTGTACAATTCCTACAATTTCTATCAGATATTTTTGTTCAAACCTTCAAATTAAACGTTACAATCTGCACTTGAATTCTGTTGTAGAGGTTTCATTTCAAATCCAATGTGGTGGCATGCAGAGCCCAACTCGCGAAAATTGTGTCACTGTCCAAATATTTCTGGACCTAACTGTATATTTTCTACTGAAGCATTTAATAGTTAAACCTTTCTTCAGTCAAACGTCAGACTCTGACTGCAGCTCTAGTTGATTGATAGGTGTCTCGCTATGGGACTGATCTAGTAATCAATTCTAGCGGTGCTGGGATCTACTAACTATACTTTGAAATGCTAGAGAGTTTCAGAGGGAGTTATACCTGGCTGCAATCACGCAACTAGGCTCTGACTTATATTAACCATGATTTACAAAACATTAATCAAGTGACAGGTTCCTTTCAAAGCGAATCTGTCAGAAATATCAACTCCCCTCAACTGATATGTATGAGCGTAATGGTGAAAGATTGACACATTAATACCCTTATATCCTCTCTTCATTGCCTAAACCCAAAGAATGCAGTTTCCACATAATGCAAATTAAGCATTAGGGGCAGTCACGCCCAGGGCATGTAATAAAACTTTGACACCTGAGGTTACTCCCATAAAAAGCGCCTTCCTCTCTACTAGTGAAGACTCAATGTGTCAGGCATTGGTCAGAAAATAGTTGTTTACATCTGTATTGTGTCCATTTTTCCTATCCATGTATCAGTATGTCTGTTTTTTTGTCCGTGGGGTAGATACCCCATTTCTTATGTCTGTAGGCCACCTAGCTGTATGTCTGTTTTATATATGCATATGGCATACAGTTTGTACATGATCAGTTTAATAATTAAGGACAAATGCAGTTTCCTATCTTAAAAATCCTAATGAATCTGTGAAAACACATGACATATGGATGGTACCTTTATGTAATTAATTATATGTGCATCCATTAAAGTATAATTGGTCAGTTTGATCCACAATTCAGATCAAACTAGTGCAAGCTGCGATTTTTTACATGAAATCGGTCCGTGGGTAAAAATGTTCATGTGCTGTAACACATTGACTTGTATTCATCAGTGTGCTGTCCGTTTGCTATCTGTTTTCATACGGACAGCACACGGACATTTAATACACTCATCTGAACAAGTCCTTAGGCTGTATTTACGCATATGGGTCAATGTTACCACTGAAGAGAAGCAGACCGATTTTTTCACACTTCTCTTCCTACTGGCAATCTTTTTTTGCATCCATTTTTTTCACTGAAGCAGGGAACCGGTCTCAATTTCCTCTTATCTATTGACTCTTAGCAATTGATCACTTAAAAACAAATGAATCTAGGAAGTAAAACTGAAACACAAAGTATGTCTTTCATGGTTCATCCATTTTATATCGTTCTCTATACACTTTAACAGCTGAGTCTAATCCACAAAACAAATGAGAATAGGATATTGTCTGAGTCTCAGGCCCGTTTCACACGTCAGTGAAAAACACAGACGTTCTTACTAACGTGTAAAACACGCACATGTCCCTCCATGTTCCGTGATTCACGGCACACGTGGGTTGTCCATGTGCAATCCGTGATTGCATATGGACATTACTCACCTGCCTTCACTGCTGCTGTCCATGGTGCTGAAGTCTCCAGCCCTGCAGCGTCCGCCCACTGCTCTCAGCACCTACTTCCTGGTCGGGTTTTCCTGCTCTCATGAATATTCATGAGCCAGGCAGAAGCTGCCGAGAGCAGAGGCTGCACAGTGAATCGCAGGCAAGGTAAGTTGAAAATATTTAATATGTCCGTGATTTTCTGGTACGTGTTTCACTGATCACACACGGATCACACCATAGTGTGGTCCATGGGTCATCAGTGATGCCAGAAAAAAACTGACTTGTCTCCGTGCAGAATCACGGCCACGGGTGTACAATGCACGGAGACACGTTCAGTGAAAAATCACTGATGTGTGAGCAGACCCATTGATTATAATGGGTCTGTGTATGTCAGTGATTCTGGTACGTTTTAAAAAAAGCACAAACGTACCAGAATCACTGACGTGTGAAACGGGCCTCATAGACCGGAGATGCAAATTGCCTCCTTAGCCAATTTAGCCTCCAAGCTGGTAGTACAATAATAACAATATTTATTAAAACCAACTCGCACTGTTTTTATGGGGAGGAAAAAAAATAAATAAATTAACCTAACAGTAAATGGAATAAACAATAAACATAACCCCAACAACATGTATACAACAAGAAATCTATGTATTTATTTTGTCTTTCCCTACCAGGGGAACACCCACATATCTCTGGTCCCAGTGAGAGGGAGTCTTCCCTTGGGCCCACAATGCCAGTCCCTCCCCTAAATGTGACTGGACCTAAACAGGGCTAGTTTCTATAGGGAATCTGTGATATGTGTCCTTTCTCCTGGTTCACAATCTTAATTCTACCCCAACCAATTAACCCTCCGGGATCCCAGTGTAACCTATCTCAGCTCTACAGCAAAGACAAATAAACATCAAATTCACATAACAATTATAACATTTTAAACAACCATTTTTCATTCCCAATCACAGGAGTCTGTTTGTTAGCACTTGTAGTTAATCAGCCATCTCTGCAGATGATTCAATCTGGATAGTTGGGTGCCTTGAGAGTTTCACCACGGCTTGTGGCCTTTTAGACCAATGCACCATGCAATCCACAGTTGTCAATAGTGAAGATACAGTTCAGGCTTTGCTGATACAGACCAATTAAAGAAAAGTCATTCAGATTAGTCCAATTACCTATCTACCCCTAACTAGCTTGTTACCCTCTACAGGTGCCGCGTCACTCCTCACAAGATGGCCGCTTTCTTCTGTTGCTATTCCACTGATGGGCCTCTCCGCTCTCTCTACCGAACAGGGGTAGAGGTTGACTGTTCCAAGTGTCACACTGTTCACAGGAGCACAAACTGCAGTATGCAAGGGACCAGGATCACTAGCTCAGATCCTTCCCTTTGTTTTCTTTCCTTCTTTTCAGGAGCTGACACAACTCTTACATCAGCTTAAGTGACAGAGTAATGATGCATTAAAAGTATTTTACCGCAATAAAGTTACTTTTTCAATGCACAGTTCCTCTGTTAAATACATCACAATTTATAGAAAATGATCCAAGCTTTTTTTGTCAACACTTACTAAATTCAGACCAATAGCAAGTTCTAATAACAACCTGAAGTGTATAGCTCTCTTCCCCCTATTACATTGCTACTCGTCCACAGACATTGATCAGTTTTTAAAATGAAATATTATGGGTCAGTGTTCCATCTGACAAAGCGCATAGGGGTGTGGGAATGTATCCTTAAGCGGGCTTTACACGCTACGAGATCGCTACAGCGATCTCGTTGGGGTCACGGATTTTGTGACGTACATCCGGCCGCCGTAGCGATATCGTTGTGTGTGACTCCTAGGAGCGATTTTGGATCATTGCAAAAACGTCCAAAATCGCTCCTCGTTGACATGGGGCTCCGCTCCCAATTATCGCTTCTGTCGCTGGGGCGAAGTTGTTCCTCGGCCCTGTGGCAGCACACATCGCTACGTGTGACGCTGCAGGAACAAGGAACCTCTCCTTACCTGCCACACGCAAGCAATGAGGAAGGAAGAAGATGGGCGGGATGTTCGTCCCTCTCATCTGCGCCCCTCCGCTTTGATTGGCCGGCCGCTTAGTGACGTCGCTGTGATGCCGAACGTCCCTCCCCCTTGAGGGAGGGATTGTTCGGCAGTCACAGCGACGACGCCGACCAGGTAAGTGCGTGTGACGCTGCCGTAGCGATAATGTTTGCTGCGGCAGCGATCACCAAATATTGGCATAACGATAGGGGCGGGTGCTATCACGCTCGCCATCGCTAGCATCGGCTAGCGATGTCGCAGCGTGTAAAGCCACCCTTACAGTGAGACTGCTGACTGCTCATTTCAATAGTGACATTAACCCCCTTCTCTGTCATAAAGACTATTAAAAAAATAACTATAATAACTATTGTAATTTCTCGGAAAATACGCTGCCACGGAAAGTGGCACCAGGACAGAAATAAAACTACCAAAACAGGGAGCGAGGCTGAAGATTGGGGCACTTTCAAAAATAAATGTATATTTTATTAAATTCTATTATGAACACACCTTAGGACACCTCCTTTAAAACACAGAACAGTAAAAGCAATCGCATGTTTGCTTTACGTTTTGTCGTCATATTTACCCAGTGATGCCACATGTTGTCACCAGAGAGTCTGCCATAAAAGCTAATAAATACATTAAAAATGTTTCATGCAGAAAAAGGATTTATCGGAATAATAATATCAATTTAAGGTAATCCAATGATTTTAGGACAAAGCAATTCCTGCTTCATTTTTCATCAAGATCGTCTCTAAAAAAATATACAAAGTTCATCTCGGTCTATCCCCTGTTTGATTATGACTGACATGTCAATAATACTTTCCTAATGTAATTTTATGTCTGAATTGATAACAGCTTTTGGGAAGCAATAAAATAAAATAAAGAACAACGTGAGATAAAAGAAGCAATCCAAAAATAGAACATTACAGTTTATATTACAAGATCTTTGATTTCACAAGCTGGTTCCTTGCTTTGGATCTTGAGAGTAACAACTGGTTCTAATATTGAAGGTATCAGTAAGTAGTTGTACCAGATGTACATGCTTGGGAATTCAAGTTCTGATGGGACTGACATTATTTTGGAGAACTTTGCAACAACTTCCTTGTAGAGGGGAACTTGTTATAATTCTGTTTGTTAAATATGTCATATAACACAGAGGTGCATCAGATCAGCTGGCAAGAACCTCATGCATAAGATTTCTTTTACTTGTGTTATGTGAAGAGGAAAACAACTGCACAGATCATTGCCGTATTCAGTGAGGTTAAATGCAATACTAATATGAATATGTTGCTTATACAGTCTATATTAAAGGAACAGTTCTGGTAATACCTGTACATTGTGTAAGGTCTAATGCAGAGCTTGGGGGGGATGAGCATGACACAAATATCCAAAAATACCAAAGAATTAACATCCCGACTACTCATGATCCTGCACCAGAATTAAAGGGATGCTATCATCAGAAAATTACCTGTTGTTTAAATCAGATTTTTGTGTTAAATGTAGTTATTAAAAAATATTAGCATATTTTTTTTTCTTCTTTTTTTCATATATATATTATGGTCAGGGGTACAGCTCAGGGGAGGGGGGGGGAAATATCTGAATGAGCCCCTAACCAAGTAATCATGATAACTATGGTGGCACAGCCTAATTGTGGGTATAGGGGAGGCTCAGCACTGATATTACTGCTATATCGTGACTATATAGTGGTAGATACCAGTCCTGCAGCACATACTAGAGATTACAGTACAGTTACAGATAGTGACTTGCAGCTGAAGTTCTTTCAAAAGGAATTGTTCACTTTTTCTGTCTTTTCTAACTGGCCCAGACCGACATAACAATTTCTTCCAGCCACGACTCGTCTGCAGAGATTACAAAAAAGATACTTTGACTTTTCACATTTCCGATACCGTCCCTATCTATTCCCAACCTGCAAAAACTTCTCATCCCTCTGAAACCCCAATATTACTGCACCGGCTGTGTGGCACAAAAACTGTGTTCCTCTTACTGCCCCACATAATAATGCCACCACAGTGCCCCTTACATGGT
This sequence comes from Anomaloglossus baeobatrachus, assembly GCF_048569485.1. NCBI lineage: Eukaryota > Metazoa > Chordata > Amphibia > Anura > Aromobatidae > Anomaloglossus > Anomaloglossus baeobatrachus. The sequence continues at coordinate 488,560,940 of NC_134355.1, forward strand.
AATAATGCCTCTTTTGTGCCCTCTAGATGGTAGAAAATATTAATGCCCTTTGCAAGTGCCTAAGAAAAATGTCCACATTTTGCTCCTTTGACGGACACAATATTCTCAGTGCCCCATAGCAATAATGATTAAGTGCCTTCTTATCATTTCATAATGTCTCCTATGTCTCCCCATGCACAACTCCCTATACACAGTATGATGTTCCCATAGCTCCCATATACATAGTATGATACCTCTACATCTGCCCTATACCCAGTATGATGGGCCCACAGCTCTCCCAAAACAATGGTCTACACACTGTATAATGGCAACCCAAAACAATGGTCTACACACTGTATAATGGCCATCACAGTAGCCAACACACTGATTAATTTTCAGCACAGTACACCCCACATTGTATAATGACTTGATTAGTAGTCCCCACACTGTATGAGAATGCCCAGAGTAGTCCCCACAGTATATGTCAACCCTTCACATTAGCTCCCATACTGTATAAAGGCCCACAATTAGCTCCCACACTGTATAATGACCCCCCTTAGTTCCCACCATGTATAATGACCCCTACATTAGCTCCCACACTATTTAAAAGCCCCACACTGTATAATTAGCCCCACACCAGTAGCATAACTATAGTCCGATGAACCCTGGTGCAAGATTTGAATCTGGCCCCCCCATTCCCACCACTCTGCATGTTGATGTCAGATGTATGGGCCATTGCAGCCCTCTAAATCTTATAAAGAGATACATGTTGCTTCCCCTTTATTATGTAGTAATGTCCCCCATCCTGGTATATATGTCCCCATCCTGGTATATATATGTCCCCCAGCCTGGGCACCATCCTTGTATTTATATGTCCCCCAGCCTGGGCTGAATCCTGGTATATTTATATGTCCCTCAGCCTGGGCCCCATCCTAGTATATATGACCCGCCCCAGGGCCATGGGGTACTCGGTTCCGGGCATTGGTTAATGGGATTATGTCATGGGGCCTGTGCCCGGTCCCGTGGCCCTGGTGGTCACTGAAAGTCAGCAAACAATAAATAAAAAAATAAATAAATAAAATAAAATTAAAAAATAAAATAAAAAGTATTTCGTGACGCCACCTACGGTTCCAGTATTGTTACTGGGGCTGCAGGTCAGACCTCCGGGGCGATGGTTAGGCAGCCAGCTGTTTACGCGTCCCGTAGTTGAAGTGGGATCACCAGGGCAGTTTTTGCAGTACACAGATATGGCAGTTTTTCTTCACAGCCTTTTCAACTGTCACTTTAGTGCAGCAGCCTATGGCTCCTCAGATGAAAGAAATAAAGTATGTCACACCAATTCATTACCTCTGAGCAGGTTTTACTTGCAGGTGTTATTAAAAGGGGTACAGCTTCTGATGTGACAGTTTTTGGTGATCTGGGGACAGTTCAGGATCTCTACACCAGGTGGGTTGTGAGGTCTCCCTGCTGCGCTGTGTCTCTCCTTGGTCTTAGGCTGCCTGGAGCTATACCTTGACCCTCTCCTTCTGTCTTCACCTGTATGGCAGGCAGTGGGAGCTTCTCTAAGGGGCACTGCTGTACTCACTGCTGTCCCTAAGGTCTGTGAAGCGGCTTTGCCTTCAGGTGCTGCTGCAGCCAGGAGATCTGTAGTCTTCCTGGCCTCCGGTCTTAATTGCTGGGCAGATTACATCTCTCACAATCTCGGACGCCGGGTTCCGGTAATCAGCGCTGTTCCTTGGGGATGAACCGGTCTGGCTCCACCTCCCCGGTCACTCCTCTTTGGCCTCACTCCTGGATCCCTCAGTCTGTATCACAGCTCACACGTACGGGCTTAGCACAGCCCTCTCCATCTTGATGTCATCACTGTCCTCGCTCAAGCTCAACTTTGCACTCTCCTCTCTCCTACTCAACTGTCAACTCACTAACTCTGCCTCCAGACCTGGATTTAAAGGGGACTTCACCTGAACTCGGTTTGTAGAGCTCCCCCTCCAGGCTTGGAGTGGAAGTGTTGTTTGTGGGATTACCTGATGTGGAGATCCTTCCCTGCCCCAGGTGCAGGTACATCTGTGGCAACCGAACCCTTGGGTGCCACATATATATATGTCCACCAGTCTAGGCCCCATCATGGTATATGTATGTCCCCCAGCCTGGGCCCCATCCTGGTGTGTGTGTGTATATATATATATATATATATATATATATATATATAAAAAAAAATATATATATGTCCACCAGTATAGGCTCCATCCTGGTATGTATATGTCACCCATCCTGGTATATATATGTCCCCCAGCCTGGGCCCCATCCTGCTATATATATCCCCCAGCCTGGTATATAAATGTCCCCTGGACTGGGCCTTATCCTGGTATATTTTTCCCCCAGCCTGGGCTCCATTCTGGTATATATGTCCCCCAGTCTGGGTCCCAACCTAGTATATATGTCCCCCAGCCTGGGCCCCACCCTGGTATACATATGTCCCCCATCCTGGTATATATATGTCCCCCAACCTGGGCCCCATCCTGGTGTGTATATATATGTCCACCAGCATGGACTCCATCCTGGTATGTATACTGTATGTCACCCAGCCTGGGCCCCATCCTGGTATATATATGTCCCCCAGTCTGGGCCCTATCCTGCTATATATATCCCCCATCCTGGTATATATATGTCCCCCAACCTGGGCCCCATCCTGGTGTGTATATATATGTTCACCAGCATGGGCTCCATCCTGGTATGTATACTGTATGTCACCCAGTCTGGGCCCCATCCTGGTATATATATGTCCCCCAGCCTGGGCTCTATCCTGCTATATATGTATATCCCCCAGCCTGGTATATATGTGTCCCCCTGCTTGGGCCCCATCCTGGTATATATATGTCCTCCATACTGCATAAAAAAACCAAAAATCATCATATCCTCACAGTAGTGTTATGAATCGGCGCCGCCATAGCCGCAAGCAGCCTGCTGAGGTTCCAGTTGCGCCCAGGCGCCGGCTGCCGTTTTTGGCCGTGCCTCGGGTCGTCCAGCTGGCTGCTTGCACCTCCACGTCTAAGTGTGCAGAGGCGGCTAGTGCGCATACGTGTGCCGATTTACCCCAGCCGGAGCCTAAGTCCAGTGTTTTGCCTAGTGAGCATGCTCAGCCTGATAGTGCCATTTCTCAGGCTAAGTCCTCGGTTCGGGCTCCTGAGCATGCTCCTACACTTAGTGTGAAAAGCCTCTTTGCACAGGTACTTGGACTGCGTGCTGTGTCTAAGTCCTGTGTTGTGCCTACTGAGGATGCTCAGGCTGATAGTCTGATTTCTGAGACTGTTGGCCAGGCTACTGAGCATGCTCAGGCACTTAGTGCATTGGAGGCAAAGTCCAGGAAGGACTTCACTGGGCATGTCCGTGAGGTGGCAGGCCCTGATAGGCCAGAGGGCATCAGGTGTCCTGATGATGTGGCCACTCCGGACTGGCTCGCGGAGGCCCGGCCCTATGACACGACACCTCACCATTGGTCGTCAGACGATGACTGGTGAAATGTTTGGGGCGTGGCTGCCATGAGGTCATCAGTGACGTGGCGGTTCAGGATAGGCCGCTTGTGACGTCGCTGATGACATGGCACTCTGCTGTTGGTCCCTGGAGGTGCCATTGTGGTCCACCCTGGGTTTGGGGCGGACCCAGGTTATAAAAAAGGCTGGAGACAACATAGAGGTGCACAGTCTTCACATTTGCTCAGTCAGAGCACACCTCCATGTTAGAGCCTCATTGCGGCATAAGCCTATGTTGGGAAGCGGTAGGTAGGGTTAGGCGAACGGTGCCTGTCACGCCAAGATTCGTGGCTCAACACATCAGGGTCAGGCGCCGTGCTTCCCTCCTGCCATTCCAGTCTTGCTGTAGCAGCCCAGTGGCGTTAGCTGGGCTGCGGCTGCTGCGCCTCCTGTCCGATTGTGCCCCCTACGCACACGGACAATGCACCTGCTGCGCCACCGTTCCGGTTGTGCCTCCTACGCGCACGGACAGCGTACCCCAGGACTCCTGTGGAGTTAACAGGGTGTTCCTTATCCTCCTCGGCTTCCCGGTCAACGCTACTGGTGTAACCATCTGGCCTGATGAGTCCTTCACACATGTGGCCAGTCAAGAGGTGACCAGAAATGCTAATCAGTGGACCGCTCGGCCTGACATGTCCTACACACGTGGCTGACAGGGCGCTTTCGTGGCGGTCTTCTGGTCAACGCTACCTGGTCACCACCCGGCCTGACGTGTTCCCTGCACACGTGGTTGGTGTAGTGCCAGGTGCACCAAAACGCTAACCGGGTTGTCGTCTGGTCTGCCGTGTCCCTACACACGTGACCGGTTCCCAGATTCCCTGGGTTATCTCAGAGCCATCCAGCTCTATAGTCTCCGCCTAACCCTCAGGTGCCAGCAGCTCCTTTGTCATCTGGAGCAAGGTGGGCCCCGACTGACGATTAGGATATATACCCCCTGGTCCTAATCTGCCGGCCCCCCCGTAACAAGTAGTTTGACAATCCAGCAGTCAAGTCACACTGCGGGCTCCCCGCTGCTCTGAGTGAAAGTTGAACCTGCTGCTCTCAGTGAAAGTTGAACCCGCTGCGAGATTGCTGAATTGCGGGACATGCAGTCCCGCTATCTGGCAGTGAGTTCCACTTTCATTAAGAGCAGTAGGTTTAACTTTCACTGCGGGCAGTGGGTAGCCCTTAGTGTAAAATTATCAATTTTATTAACAGAAGCAATTAAACATACTTCCACATTATATAGAAAATATTCATTGGTGCCATACAAAATTTTCAAACATATATCCCCCTTATTTTTATAGTCCTATGCGTTACCCCTATTTAGGAGCAAGAACAAATGTCAGTAAGGCGCAATATAAAAACATATCCCTAAACAGTCCAATAGTCAAGGGTCCTACAGTCAAAATCCCTAAAGGCAGAACTTTTTGCCCTAAATTAGTTGGTTCTGCACTGAGATATAATTCTATATATACTGCCACTTCCTATATTAGTGAGGAGGCTGTCAACCTTCTACCCCTAATCGACCCGACGCGTTTCCCCTTCTAATAGAAGGTTCCTCAGGGGTCATCAAAAAGTAGTATAGAAAAATACAAATAATTTATGCATTATCCTCCAATCATACAGTGAATACAGACATAGTTTTTGTAATCTCCCCAAACAGAGTACATCAAACAAATGATCTTCAGATTGTACATATGACTATTATAGTCTCCTCTGGTGCTGTCGTATCTTTAGTCTCCAAGAATTGCCAGGTAATACAGAGTTCCATAAAACTGAGGGGTATGTTTGACTTTAGAGATATTTGCAGCACCATATGGGGTGTTGCTTAGGCACTTGGTGATTCTATTGCTTTTTCCATAGGACCCTAGTCCATTCATCTACACTGACACAGAAAAGAAAAAAGCTTGTTGAAGGGGAATTATGAATGGGCATGTTATTAATAGGTATTTTTGATTATATGGGCACATAGGTGTTTCTGGTTTTGAGGTGATGGACCTCTATGTGTTACTCTCCTCCTGTGCACCCTCTGGAGGTTGGTATCTCCTTCTGCCATGATTATATACTGTGAGATTCCTGGTGGTAATTACACTTGAAAATATGAACTGTCTGGGACACAAAATTCTTTTAATCTTTCAGGTGACACCATCATTCACCTAGAATATACAGCCTTGTCCCGAATGAGATGACAAGAATCTGAAAAATATTTCTATAACAGGAATTCTGTGTTCGGTAATATCCACGCTAATATTTTATGGAAATCTGTATTACCTGGCAATTCTTGGAGCCTAAAGATACGCCAGCACCAGAGGAGACTATAATAGTCATATGTACAATCTGAAGATCATTTGTTTGATGTACTCTGTTTGGGGAGATTACAAAAACTATGTCTGTATTCACTGTATGATTGGAGGATAATGCATAAATTATTTGTATTTTTCTATACTACTTTTTGATGACCCCTGAGGAACCTTCTATTAGAAGGGGAAACGCGTCGGGTCGATTAGGGGTAGAAGGTTGACAGCCTCCTCACTAATATAGGAAGTGGCAGTATATATAGAATTATATCTCAGTGCAGAACCAACTAATTTAGGGCAAAAAGTGTTGCCTTTAGGGATTTTGACTGTAGGACCCTTGACTATTGGACTGTTTAGGGATATGTTTTTATATTGCGCCTTACATTTGTTCTTGCTCCTAAATAGGGGTAACGCATAGGACTATAAAAATAAGGGGGATATATGTTTGAAATTTTTGTAGGGCACCAATGAATATTTTCTATATAATGTGGAAGTATGTTTAATTGCTTCTGTTAATAAAATTGATAATTTTTAAATTAAGGAGTTTTTAGTCTGTGAACCAGTTTTGAGCTCTCCTTGCATTACTTTTTTTCGTGAGAAATTTAGCCCTTAGTGTGACCTCCAGTGACCTGACTGCCGGATTGCCGAACTGCTGTGGTACCATGTATTGCAATCCGACAATCCAGCAGTTAGATCACTAGAGGTCACACATTGGGGCTCCCTGCTGCCTTCAGTAAAAGTTGAACCCGCTGCTGGATTTCCGACTTGCAAAAAAGCGAGGCTCATGAGTGTGAAAAAAAGATAGCTGTCTGCTGAACGAATGTTTGTCCATAAGTTATTTTTTGTATATTGCCAGCTGTAGTCCAGTGGGAGAATAATATGACCAACAACATCATGAGAGCCATGAACCGTAACTGCCACGTCCAGTGTTTACTCATGGTACTCATGTGCAGCAGATAAAATAGCAACATGTATCCTGCAGAAAGGAATTAGGTGTTTTATGTAACATTTCACATAGCATCACAAATCAGTTTATGGCAATTGCAAAATTTACGGTAATCAGAGAAGGGCCAACTGCTTTACTGAGAAATCATTGCTCTCAGTCTATAGCAGGGGTCACAAACTCGGCTGGGTGTATGGGCCGCACATAGAAAAAAAAATATTTGTGGGGCCGCATTCTTTGCAGGGCCAAGTGACATTTCAGTGATTCCATGTATTTTCTTCTATACACCTTTGGATCACTTTTTGTGAACATTTTTTGCTTGTTTATTAAAACAAACCTGCACTTTTTGTGTTACGTTTATATGTAAAAAAGCATTTTTAATGGTAAAAAAATTATTTTATCTCTTTCCTGTGCCCAGTAGTAATGTGCCCATCCTTGTGCCTAGTAGTAATGTACCCATCTTTGTGCCTAGTAATAATGTGCCTATCCTTGTGCCTTGTATTAATGTGCCCATCTTTGTGCCCAGTAGTAATGTGCCCAGTAGAATTATGCCCATCCCTGTAGCATTGTGCCCATCCCTGTAGCATTGTGCCCATCATGCAGCATTGTGCCCATCATGCATCATTGTGCCCATCCTTGTAACATTGTGCCCATCCTTGTAACATTGTTCCCATCCTTCTAACATTGTGCCCATCCTTCTAACATTGTGCCCATCCTTCTAGCATTGTGCCAATCCTACTAGCATTGTGCCCATCCTTGTAGCATTGTGCCCATCATGCAGCATTGTGCCCATCATTAAGCAGTGCGCCCATCCTTGTAACATTGTGCCCATCCTTCTAGCATTGTGACCATCCTTCTAGCATTGTGCCCATCCTTCTAGCATTGTGCCCATCCTTCTAGCATTGTGCCCATCCTTGTAGCATTATGCTCAAGTAATAATGTCTCCAGTCCTCATCCTAGTTCCCTATTATGCCGTTCTTGACATACACACAAAAAAAAAAGATTCTCCTCACCTTTCCTCTGTTCCCTGTTTTCTCTTAACTGCTTGTTGTGGCCTGCAGACCCATAGACCCCGTGACAACTGCGTTACTATGCAGGTGGCCGCCGCCGGCAGGGCTTTACTACATTTGATTCATTTGCGCTAGGAGCTCTCTGCACTCTACCATTCACAGGCAAGCAGGTGACTTCATACAGTAATGTTACCTGCTTGACATTGGTATCAGTGGCGTAACTAGAGTTCGATGGGCCCCGTTGCAAAATTAGAACCGGGGCCCCCCCTTGGAACACCGGATGATTACGCTGATGAAACGCCCGTGCCGGGGCTTGCAGGGCTCGCACGGTCACTGGGCCGGTGGTATTCGGGGTCAGGCTGTGAGTGGCCCGACCCGGCTTCCGTGACCCCCTGGCGGGTTTCAATAAAAGTTATGTCCCAAAGTAAGTTCGGTGTTACAAGGGGAATGGAAGGAGGGTAACGGGGTTCCCCTTGTTCCCCACGTCAGATGTGCAGCCGCCACTGCGCAGTCTCTCGCCAGGGCAGGTCTTACGGGGCAGCCGGATGGAATTGCTCCCCACGGGTGGAGCGGGGGGAGCCCCGGGAGGTTAGTGAGACCCAGGGCAACAGTGCACTGGGGGCACAGGGCGGCGGCATTACTCACACCAGTCACGGAGTGCGGTTCCAGTTGTTCTTTATTTAAAGTCCGTTCCACATCGTACCCAGGTGCTGGTCCTCTCGCCGCCTGTAGCCTTTGGTCGGTCCTGGGTAGGAAGGAGGAAAGGGGGGTTCGGTGAGGTGTTCTGGGGGTCTCTCCCTTTCGGGTGCGTTAGTGCTGTCCCCGTGGCATGGAGCATCTTGGGAACTCGCTGCCTCTCTGTCTCTCTCATCGCAGTAGCGGACACCACCCTCCAGGTGCCCAGGTTTAGGGAATATACTCAGGAGTCCAATTCCCGGTTCGGGCTGCGGTGCCGGGCTCACCCCTCCGGCCACCACTCGCCAAAGCTCGCAACCGGGCAGTCCATGTCATTCCCCCATCTTCTCCTGGTCCTGGGGAGGCAAGGTTCCTGCCTCCTAGTAAGTGTCCAACAAAGGGGCGGGCACGGATTTTCGCGCCCCGCTGCAGCCCCACCCACGAAGGGATGGCAAGTTCAGTCCTTGTTGGTACGCATGGCGCCCATCCCATTCTCAATGGACGCCACTGTACAGTCCAAGTCCATTTGTCGCATACCCGCAGCCGCGGGCACCAAAATAAATTTTAGACAATCCAATTTTGCAGATGGTGTACACAAGGCACGCATCACCCGGTGTTACCAGGTCTTGTCCGGACCCTGCTCACAGCACCAAGTTGAAACGCCCACGCCGGGGCTTGCAGGGCTCACACGGTCACCTGGCTGGTGGTATTCAGGGTCAGGCTGTGAGTGGCCCGACCCGGCTTCCGTGACCCCCGGCGGGTTTCAATAAAAGGAAAGTCCCAAAGTCAGTCCGGTGTTACAAGAGGAATGGAAGGAGGCTAACGGGGTTCCTGGGGAGCTTGCCATCGCTCTCCCCCAGGAAACAGTACGGGACGGGGACGAGGGATGCTTGCAGCGCCACCCGTGGTTTGCGGACAGGTGTTCAGCTGCCGCTGCGCAGTCTCTCCACGGGGAAGGTATAACGGGCAGCCGGATGGAATTGCTCCACAGGGTGGAGCGGAGGGAGCCCCGGGAGGTTAGTGAGACCCAGGACAACAGTCCTCAGGGACACCGGGGGCACAGGGCAGCGGCATCACTCACATTAGTCACGGAGTGCGGTTCCAGTTGTTCTTTATTTAAAGTCCGTTCCACATCGCACCCGGGTGCTGGTCCTCGCCGCCTGTAGCCTTTGGTCGGTCCCGGGCAGGTAGGAGGAAGGGGGGGTCCGGTGAGGTGTTCTGGGGGTCTCTCCCTTTCGTGTGTGTTAGTGCCGTCCCCGTGGCATGGAGCATCTTGGGAACTCGCCGCCTCTCTGTCTCTCTCATCCCGGTAGCGGACACCACCAACCGCCACCGGGTACAACTTTCTCCAGGGATCCACAGTCCTCAGCAACATTCCCTTCCTCTAGGTGTTATCAGCCCTGGTCTCGTGGCATCTCCTCAACAGGAGCTGTCCTGTGGACGTCTGCACTCTCCTGCAGCCTCTGATGTTCTGACTAAAACTTCTGTGTGCTCTGCACTAAACTCACTCCTATTTAGGCTCCCTTCCCCTCGAGTTGTCATGGAAATCTGCCGTTGTGCAGCCCACCTGCTCATTAAGGAGACAGGAGTCATAGACACAAAACTACATGCTGCAAAAGCTATTAATTCCTTCCTGCCAGTGTGATGTGAGTGTGTGTGTGTGGACTTCACTCCTCCTGCCCGGGAAAAAATGGGGTAACATTTAATACACTGTAACAACCCAGTTGCAGGGGCGTTACACTGACAGCTCTTTCCCTCAGCACCCAGATTTCCCATGCACTGATATCCCTTTTTCCCTCAGTACCCAGCTTTCCATGTTCTGATATCCATCTTGTCCTCAGCACCCAGGTTTCCAATGCTCTGCTATACAACTTTCCCTCAGCACCCAGCTTGCCCTTGATATCAGAGGCATGGGAAATCTGGGTGGTGAGGGAAAGATGTATAGCAAAACATGGGAAAGTTGAGTGCTAAGAGAAAGATGTTTAGTAGAGCGTGGGTGGGTGACCCAGCACTCAGCATCAGCTGGGCGCTGAGTACAAGATAGATATTAGAATATATGAAATCTGGGTTCTGAGGGATATCAGAGCATGGGAAAGCTGGGTGCTCAGGGAAAATTGTATAGCAAAGCATAGGAAAGCTGGGTGCTGAGGGAAAGAGCCTCTTTCCCTCAGCACCCAGCTTTCCCATCCCATGCTTGTATCTTTTTCCCCCATCCTGGTATATAGCCTTATCCATCTTTTTTTTCCCCTTTACATTATATTTGTGCTATAAATAACATTATAGATTTATTCATGTTGCATCTAAAAATGGTAATTGTTTTTTTAATGGTACACGGGTTTTGGTATTTTTAAGAGGGTTTTTGGCCCCTTTAGTATTAATTCTGCTTTTTTAGTATCTGAATTTTAAAAATGCCACACGTGTACACATTCACGCAAATGCAGCCATATACACTAGATTTCTCTTTATATACTGTATACGTGAGCATTTTATACACACTGTATATGCAAAGAAATAAGAAAGTTGGATGTCTGACAGTGAACCATGAAGAGGAGGAGACCCGGCCACCATCACAGGACAGCGGTGAGGCATATCATCAGTTGCAGGGAAGTGGGGGAGGGGTCAGGAGAGTGCAGCTGTGGAGGAGGGGACAGGACAGTGCAGCTGTGGGGGAGGGGGCAGGAGAGTGCAGCTGTTGAGAGGCAAATAGGAGGATAGAAGAGGGTAGTGGTGGAGGGGGGCATGTGAGTGCAGCTGTGGGGGAGCTGGGCAGGATAGTACAGCTGTGGGGGAGGGGGGCAGGATGGTGCAGCTGTGGGGGGGCATGATTTGCAGGGAGGGGGGATAAGGGTGCAGCTGTGAGAGGCAAATAGGAGGATAGAAGGGGGCAGTGGGGCTAGAGTCATCATTCAGGGAGCTCCAGTACTCACTTCAGGTCGCATTGTGTTCCTCTGGAGCCTCCTGCTACTGCTGACTACAGAGCAATCGTAGTGCAGGACAGAGGGATACAAACTCCTCAGAAGTCTCTCATTTCTTCAGCACTCCCTGCACAGGCCTGAGCCTCCACAGCAGCTCCATGCTGGTAAGCGAGGCTTACTCATGGTAGGCGGGGCTTATTCCTGTGAGGCTCCGGAGCAGTGAGTGTAGGTAGGGGATGGCTGTGCTCAGCATTTCTCCCCTCTCCTCATGGATGGGCATGCAGCATATGTGCTGTATACTGGAGGAGAGACTGTCATGGGCCCAGTGGGATATTCATCGCCCAGCAGATGCTCAAAGCCAGCGTCTGGGTGATCACTGTGACCATAATCCCGCCCACCTCTTAGCATCGGCTTCAGTGGAAAGAGGTGGGCGGGATTATTGGCATGGAGAGCAAGGAATAAGCAATTGCTTAAGTAGCCGGGACATGTGTTACCTCCAGAGCCCGCTTCTGCCTCCTGTGACTCCTGTGTGGCAACCCCTGCGACCGCGATTGTTCCGATTCTGATTGGTATAATGCAGAGAGCTCCTAGCCCGCGCTGTGCCGCAAACACATTAACTGTTGTAAAGCTGTGCTGTCCACCTGTATAGTAACGCGATCGTCACAGGGTCTGCAGGTACTCGGGCTGCAACAAGCAGCCTCAGGGGCCGCATGCGGCCCACGAGCCGCGTGTTTGAGACCTCTGGTTTATAGCAACTTTTGTCGTGATGTAATATTTCTCTTTTTTCAATGAAAATGTAAGCACTGTGAGATATCCACATAGCATAATTAGTTATATAACTTGGAGCTATTGTGTGCAAAATCTGTAACAAGCTACCACATACCATGCACCATTTATGATCTTAGTGTGCTGCTCAATTCTGGATTACAGGTTATTGGGCAAATAGAAATCAGTATTAGAAATAAAAATTCCCATCTACCCCTTGCAATGTAACAGCGGTGTTTTTCTGAGTTATAGTTTTGATGGCAGCTGGGGCCTTTCGAAGGCCCCCTTTGTCACCATCTTTGCACTATTATGAAACCCAGCCATGGCTGAACATTATAGGATATTGATAATGTCACTATACAGTTAGGTCCAGAAATATTTGGACAGTGACACAAGTTTTGTTATTTTAGCTGTTTACAAAAACATGTTCAGAAATACAATTATATATATAATATGGGCTGAAAGTGCACACTCCCAGCTGCAATATGAGAGTTTTCACATCCAAATCGGAGAAAGGGTTTAGGAATCATAGCTCTGTAATGCATAGCCTCCTCTTTTTCAAGGGACCAAAAGTAATTGGACAAGAGACTCTAAGGGCTGCAATTAACTCTGAAGGTGTCTCCCTCGTTAACCTGTAATCAATGAAGTAGTTAAAAGGTCTGGGGTTGATTACAGGTGTGTGGTTTTGCATTTGGAAGCTGTTGCTGTGACCAGACAACATGCGGTCTAAGGAACTCTCAATTGAGGTGAAGCAGAACATCCTGAGGCTGAAAAAAAAGAAAAAATCCATCAGAGAGATAGCAGACATGCTTGGAGTAGCAAAATCAACAGTCGTGTACATTCTGAGAAAAAAATGAATTGACTGGTGAGCTTGGGAACTCAAAAAGGCCTGGGCGTCCACGGATGATAACAGTGGTGGATGATCGGCGCATACTTTCTTTGGTGAAGAAGAACCCGTTCACAACATCAACTGAAGTCCAGAACACGCTCAGGGAAGTAGGTGTATCTGTCTCTAAGGCAACAGTAAAGAGAAGACTCCATGCAAGTAAATACAAAGGGTTCACATCTAGATGCAAACCATTCATCAATTCCAAAAATAGACAGGCCAGAGTTAAATTTGCTGAAAAACACCTCATGAAGCCAGCTCAGTTCTGGAAAAGTATTCTATGGACAGATGAGACAAAGATCAACCTGTACCAGAATGATGGGAAGAAAAAAGTTTGGAGAAGAAAGGGAACGGCACATGATCCAAGGCACACCACATCCTCTGTAAAACATGGTGGAGGCAACGTGATGGCATGGGCATGCATGGCTTTCAATGGCACTGGGTCACTTGTGTTTATTGATGACATAACAGCAGACAATAGTAGCCGGATGAATTCTGAAGTGTACCGGGATATACTTTCAGCCCAGATTCAGCCAAATGCCGCAAAGTTGATCGGACGGCGCTTCATAGTACAGATGGACAATGACCCCAAGCATACAGCCAAAGCTACCCAGGAGTTCATGAGTGCAAAAAAGTGGAACATTCTGCAATGGCCAAGTCAATCACCAGATCTTAACCCAATTGAGCATGCATTTCACTTGCTCAAATCCAGACTTAAGACGGAAAGACCCACAAACAAGCAAGACCTGAAGGCTGCGGCTGTAAAGGCCTGGCAAAGCATTAAGAAGGAGGAAACCCAGCGTTTGGTGATGTCCATGGGTTCCAGACTTAAGGCATTGATTGCCTCCAAAGGATTCGCAACAAAATATTGAAAATAAAAATATTTTGTTTGGGTTTGGTTTATTTGTCCAATTACTTTTGACCTCCTAAAATATGGAGTGTTTGTAAAGAAATGTGTATAATTCCTACAATTTCTATCAAATATTTTTGTTCAAACCTTCAAATTAAACGTTACAATCTGCACTTGAATTCTGTTGTAGAGGTTTCATTTCAAATCCAATGTGGTGGCATGCAGAGCCCAACTCGCGAAAATTGTGTCACTGTCCAAATATTTCTGGACCTAACTGTATGTCAGTATATGAGTATTGTAGAATATAGTTGTAGTATACACACTCCGCAACATTGAAAATTGCAACAACAAAACGATATGAAACTATGAAAATCATAGGTAATTTAGATTCAGTGGAGGAAATAATTATTTGATCCCTTGCGGATTTGGTAAGTTTGCCCACTGACAAAGACATGAACAGTCTATAATTTTAAAGGTAGGTTAATTTCAACAGTGAGAGATAGAATATTAAAAATAAAATCTAGAAAATCACATTGTATAAATTATATAAATTTATTTGCATTTTGCAGAAACAAATAAGTATTTGATCCCCTACCAACCATTAAGATTTCTCTTAAGACCCCATCACCCATCACACACAACAAGATCGCTTTCCATTTCTGTGATGCAGCAACGATCTCGCCAGCGATCTCGTTATGTGTGACACCTACCAGCGATCAGGTCCCTGCTATGAGATCACTAGTCGTTGCTGAATGTTCTTGACCATTTTGTTCAGAGGTAATGTCCTGCTGTGTTTGACGCCTACCAATGACCTCCTAAGGCTATGTGCGCACGTTGCGTAATTACATGCAGTTATGCTGCAATCTGCACCGCAGTGTAACTGCATGCGTCCTGCATCCCCTGCATAATCTATGAAGATTATGCAGGAGCCGTGCGCACGTGGCATCTTAGAGCGCAGCGCTTTGGCTGCTGCCCGAAGCGCGCGTTCTAAGAAGTGACATGTCACTTCTTTCCTGCGCTTTGCCTGCAGCCCCCGCTCTGTCTATGGGAGGAGCTGCAGGCAGAGTGCAAGGAATCGGCTTTTTTTTTTCATTACGGACAGTTTCTGCAGCAATTTGAAGCGCACGTGTGCTGTTCAGATCGCTGCAGAAATTTCTGCAGGGACAGAACGCAACGTGCGCACATAGCCTAACACAGTCCCAACGTCCGCCGAGATCATTATACAGGTCGCTGATCATTACTGCGTCGTTGGTAAGATCTGACTGTGTGACATCTCACCAGCGACCTCCAAGCGACTTACCAGCGATCCTTATCAGGTCACATCATTTTTTGGGATCGCTGGTAAGTTGTTAAATGTGATGGGGGCTTTAGAGACCACTTAGACGCTCCTAATCAACTCGTTACCTGCCTTAAAGATATCTGTCTTAAATTGTCACCTGCATAAAGACTCCTATCCACAGACTCAATTAATCAGTCAGACTCTAAGGGGTGCTTCACACACAGCGAGCTCACTGCCGAGATCGCTGCTGAGTCACGCTTTTTGTGACGCAGCAGTGACCTCATTAGCGATCTCGCTGTGTGTGACACTGAGCAGCGATCTGGCCCCTGCTGCGAGATCGCTGCTCGTTACACACAGCCCTGGTTCGTTTTCTTCAAAGCCGCTCTCCCGCTGTGACACACAGATCGCTGTGTGTGACAGCGAGAGAGCGACAAATGAAGCGAGCAGGGAGCAGGAGCCGGCGTCTGACAGCTGAGGTAAGCTGTATCCAAGATATTTACCTTAGTTACCAGCCTCTGCAGCTCTCACGCTGCCTGTGCTGCCGGCTCCGGCTCTCTGCACATGTAGCTGCTGTACACATCGGGTTAATTAACCTGATGTGTACAGCAGCAAGGAGAGCAAGTAGCCAGCGCTAAGCGGTGTGCGCGGCTCCCTGCTCTCTGCACATGTAGCTGCATTACACATCGGGTTAATTAACCCGATGTGTACTGTAGCTAGGAGAGCAAGGAGCCAGCGCTCAGTGTGCGCGGCTCCCTGCTCCCTGCACACACAGCTGTGCGCTGGTAACTAATGTAAACATCGGGTAACCATACCCGATGTTTACCTTAGTTACCAGTCTCCGCAGCTTCCAGACGGCGGCTCCGTGCAAGCGTAGCGTCGCTTGCACGTCGCTGCTGGCTGGAGGCTGTTCACTGGTCGCTGGTGAGATCTGCCTGTTTGACAGCTCACCAGCGACCATGTAGCGATGCAGCAGCGATCCTGACCAGGTCAGATCGCTGGTCGGATCGCTGCTGCATCGCTAAGTGTGAAGGTACCCTAACCTCTACAACAGTGTTCCCCATTTCCAGTTCTCAGTCCTTGTCAGTGGGTAAACTTACAAAATCAGCAAGGGATCAAATAATTATTTCCTGTATGCTAATATGTAAATGCTGAAAAACTGAAGAACATTTTTCAAAACCTCATGATTTATTAAGTGTTGAGTATCAGCACCAAGGACAGAAATACATTTACTTACAAACCTAGGCATGCTATTAATAAAGTTCTTAATGGTTGTCTGAGGAGTTTTTGCCACATGGAATGTACATGGGACAAAACTCATCAAGATCTGCTGCTGGCAGCTCTTTTGTAATTGTCGCCCATTGACGTCCCAGATGTGTTTGATGGCACACAAGTACTCAAATTTCACTTGTAATACAAAATGGATCAATCGTGGAACCATTAAAACGTCTATTTCTTTAAAGTGTCTTAGAAGTTCTTTTTCAGTACGACCAATCCAGGCCACATGTTGCTTGTGTTACTGAGAGCAGACCGCATGGCCCAAACATATGCAAACATGGCCTACAGCTCGTATGGACTTGGCTCCTATCGAGCACTTGTGGGACACCATTAGTCAGCAATTGTAAACGGAGCTGCCAGCAGTAGATCTTGATGATTTGTGTGCCCAAGTGCATTCAGGATGATAGTACAGACAAGCTTTAGAGATGCATGTATTTCTGTGTGTGGCACTCCTACTTTAGAATGAAGAAATCTTTATAGTTTGAAAATTTTGTTTCCATGTTTTCATCATTTCCATACCATTAGCTTATCTATTGACCCTGCTTTTCTTACTTGTTTTTTCAATTTCATTTTTGAGGATCGTACATTGCTGAGCCCCTAAAAAAAGGTGTGTTTTTTTAAATATGAAAGAATAAAAAAAAAGAAAAAAGAAAAGTTTCAATTGACCACTTTTCCAAAAAATAAAAAATCTGTACAACATTGCTTTAATTAAATTGACCTGAGGAACCATGTTGCCAGGTCATTATTACCTGACACTAAACGTAGTACAAAGAAAACACAAAATTCAAAATAGAAGTATTGTCTTTTTTTTACTATTGCACTGGACTTTGATTTTTTTGTTCATCACTTTATATGGTAAAATGATTGGTGTCATTCAAAACTACAACTCGTCCCCTAAAAAAGCAAGCCCTTCTATGGCTATGATGACGGAAAATATAAAATATTGAAAATAGTTTTTTATTTAGCCTAGTTTCTCTATGTTAGCACATTGTAGATGATTAAGGTCTCATTTAGATTCCGTTTTTTTTTGCACAATTGCTATCCGCATGTGTCACAGATAGTATTCATACTTATAATAGTGAATGGGGCTGTGATTTTTTGGCAATCAAAACGGCACCTGAAAAACGCAGAAAAAAATGCGGCGTGTGTATAAGGTCTAATACAATTTTGATCCAATAATCAGATCAATATTACAAGTACTATTGTATTTTTGTTATCTCAGGAAATTTCTGAACTTTGTAGTATTAGACTACAAAGTTCAGAAATTTCCTGAGATAACAAAAATACTATAGTACTTGTAATATTGATCTGATTAGTGGATCAAAATTGTCAATGCGCGTCTATGGGGCAGTGAAAAGATTGCACCACGCTCAGATGTAAACTGTGTGCTCAATAGTCAACAAGTGAGTTGATCAACCTCCAATTTATGTTGCAAGGAAGAAATTGGGTGCTTATTGCAATGGAGCAGATCATATTACTCCCTACTTCGTCAGAAAATCCACACTATTCCTCCATATCAACTGCATGTTGTTCCACTGGGTTCCCTGTCATATGGGTAATGGTGATATCTAGACAGCCCAGTAATTTATTCCATCCATATATTGGTTCAAGTAAATTTTTGACATTTTTCTCATCTAAGATTTTTCACACATACCCTATAGTTATACTGGAAAAGGGTACAATACCCGAAATGTTGCTATATTTCCTTCTGCGGTGCATTTCTTATTTTGGATATGAGGGTAGAAAAATAAAAAGCATTCATAAAGATATCCCCTTTTTGTGCTTTTTATTGGTGTGCTATTCCTTTATATAATAATTTTCTGTCATCTGTGTGCCGTCCGACTTTTAAGGACTGCTAGATATTAAATGCTTGGGAAATCTCTTTTTCTTGCATCCAAGAAAAATTGATGAAAATGACCAAACTGATGTTAAAAACTGAAGCCCTGGCCAAAGTCTGATGTTTCTCTGAAAAAAAATCACAGATTAAACTCAGACCGATTTTCTTGAACGACAAAATCACTGACGCTTGAAGGAGCCCTGACACCAGCACTTATGTTTTGTAATTTATTGTACCACATGAGACATACCAGTTTTTCATGTAAAGGGCTATCCGTGTTTTTCAGTACTTGTACCTATGATAATCATTGGGGTTGTTCACATGTCAGTGACTCCCCCCTGCCCCTCCCGACTGAGTGGTCTGTGCAAAATCACAGAGACATGTCCATGTCAGATCAAACTTGGCAATGAAAGTCTATGGGTCCATGAATAGAGATGAACGAACCAGAACAGTAAAGTTCAGTGTATGTACCGAACACAGGCTTTACAAAAATCAGTGTTCGAGTTCGTATGAAAATCACTCGCTTGAGCATCGCTGTGGTTGGGTACACTCGGTGCTCGGCCCAGTGCGAGCCACTTACAGTGTTTGGATGGCTCGTACTGGGATAACAACAGCATAATCAGATGTAGTGTACACAAAAAAAATAAAAAAATAAAAAACCCTGGCCTCCCTCCCCTGCAAATGCTCTGTTGATAACTGGCTGTATGTGGGTGGAGAGCCAAACCGCCAATCAGTGACTTCCAATGAAGTTCAGGTGAAGTCTAGGTCCAGAACTGAACTTTAGGCTGGCATCACACTTGCAAATGATTCGCACAAGTCTCGCATCGCATCTCCTGGCACGGCCACACACTCTCCTGACAGGAGCAGGTCAGGCTGCATGTATTTCTATGCAGCTGAGATGCCTCTGTCCGGAGAGCGTCAGGCCATGTTGGGTGATGCGATGAGAGACTTGCACGAGTCAATCGCAAGTGTGACTCTGGCCTTACCAAAAGTCCACCTAAAGCCGCAGAACCTGCACTTCAAATCAAATCAAATCTTTATTTTTTTTATTTTTATATAGCGCTAACATATTCCGCAGCGCTTTACATATATCAGGAACACTGTCCCCATTGGGGCTCACAATCTAAAGTCCTTATCTGTATGTCTTTGGAGTGTGGGAGGAAACTGGAGTACCCTGAGTAAACCCACGCAAGCACAGGGAGAGCATACAAACTCGTTGCGGATGGTGTCCTTGGTGGGATTTGAACCCAGGACCCCAGCGCTGCAAGACTGCAGTGCTAACCACTGAGCCACTGTGCCATGCACTTCAACAGGTTTGCTCATTTCTATCCATTAAAAATTTGACTGCTTCAGATGCCATCTATGTGCTGTCTGATTTTCACTGACAGATAGGAGAAGGTGGAGAACTTTTTATTGTTGACCATCACTGAAAAAAACTGATGAAACCCGGACCAAACTCGGATGAAACTCCAATGACAAGCTGATAAAAATCTAATGGAAGGAGTGATTCTGACGTCCGTTTTTTGCTTACAAGTGCTATCTTAGTTTTTCATGGAGAGCGCTCATACCTAAAAAAGTGAAGGGAGGTACCAAGTGAGAATGTAGGACACAAGACCTCTGTTCTGGCAATTGGTGGGCGTCCAACTGATAGGACCCAAACCAGTATAACGAATAGCGAATAATTTATGTACACCGGAATACCCTAGTGGAGCTAATTGAAAAAGTATAAAGGGGCTGTCTGGCTTAAATCCATAAGTTTGCAGTTTATGCAAAGGAAATGATACATGGTTTTCTAAATATTTTAATAATATAAATCTGAAAATTGTTACATACATCTGTAGCAGACCTGAATATTGTTGTTCACAGACATTTCCATCTAATCTTACTGACACAGGGCTACAAGTGCTTCTCAATAAATTAGAATATCATAAAAAAGTTAATTTATTTCAGTAATTAAATACAAGAGGCAAATGCTGTGTACAGCCAGCTTCTTTAGCAATGACCTTTTGTGGCTTACCCTCGTTGTGGAGTGTGTCAATGACTGCATTCTGGACATCTATCAGGTCAGCTGTCTTCCCTGTTATGATTCAGGGACCGAGGAGGATCAAAAAATGTGAATTCCCAAAAAGGTAACAGAGTGGCTGGACATTTAATGGACTGCAGACCTAATCCTGACACACAACTAGAAGAAGCCGTGGGTCGTGCCTATGATGACCTGGACGCCTCGACAAAGTTGGAGAACTAAATAATCTCACAGCTAGAGATATAAGAAAGCTAATCTGCCTCAGAGCAGTCCCAAAAGATAGATAGATAGCCCCCCACATGTAAAGGCTACGGTGATATAGAAAAGCACAATACAAAGCCAGAAAAGACAGATTTCAGCAAAGGTGAGGCCCAAACTATCTTTATAGGAAAGGATAGAAAAGAGCAACTCTCTGCAGCCATAAAAACCCTAATATATACCAGCCCTTCTGATATGGAAAAATCCTGAGGTCACACAACCTCTCCCCCACTGTATCAGCTCTCTGATGTTACTGGGATCCAAAAACACTAATACAGATGAAGGACTAAATTAATACCAAGCATTACAAACACAATACCTTTCAGAATCATGGAGCTAAGTATACAGACACTACCAGCATGGAATAATCCCATTCCACCAAACAACTCCACACTAGAGTTGAGCGCGGTTCGTGGTTCGTGGTTCTCCAGTTCGCGGCTCGAGTGATTTTGGGGCATGTTCTAGATCGAACTAGAACTCGAGCTTTTTGCAAAAGCTCGATAGTTCTAGAAACGTTCGAGAACGGTTCTAGCAGCCAAAAAACAGCTAAATCCTAGCTTGGTTTCTGCTGTAATAGTGTAAGTCACTCTGTGAATCAAACTATTATCACATTTCAGTGTATAGTGTGCGTGAACAGCGCCTTCAGATCACTGCTGTTTCTATAATGGCGATCGCCATTTTTTTTTTTTTTTTTCTTGTCTTCCTTCCCTAAGCGCGCGCGTCTTGTGGGGCGGGCCAGCATGTCAGCCAATCACAGACACACACACACCTAAGTGGACTTTGAGCCAGAGAAGCAACGGCATGTGTGATAGGATCTGCATGTCACATGTCCCTGCATTATAAAACCGGACATTTTCTTCACGAACGCCATTATCTGCCTTCTGCGTCTTTGGTGTCAGACATCAGTGTCGCAGCTCCGTCCTCCTGAGTCCTATAGCCGATACAGCTGTATGCGCTGCATACACAGCGTTAGACAGCTTAGGGAGAGCACATTCTAGCAGTCCTTTTAAGGGCTCAAAGCGGCAGGGTCAGAGAGCCATAAGTGACAGGTCCTGCAAACAGCAACAGCGTCTGTGTAGCCCAGGTCAGGGATTTCCTCCCTGCATTTCACCATTAGGAGGGAATAGAAAGGCAGGCTTCCATTCCTCTACCCAGAGCACCACAATCCTGCCACTGTACCCTCTTGTCCTCTGCACACTCCAACTCATTCTAAGTAAGCCATTATACTAGCAAACATTCAGTGTACCTAGTGGCATCCTATACGTGGCTATTGGACTTTGCTATAGTCCCACTAGTGCAAAGACATTTGCAGAGCACGTCTGCCTGCATTGCACACTACAACTTTTTTAAACTAAGCAATTTTACTAGCAAACACTCAGTGTACCTAGTGGCATCCTATACGTGGCTATTGGACTTTGCTATAGTCCCACTAGTGCAAAGACATTTGCAGAGCACGTCTGCCTGCATTGCACACTACAACTTTTTTAAACTAAGCAATTTTACTAGCAAACACTCAGTGTACCTAGTGGCATCCTATACGTGGCTATTGGACTTTGCTATAGTCCCACTAGTGCCAAGACATTTGCAGCACGTCTGCCTGCGTTGCACACTCCAACTAATTATAACTAAGCCATTATACTAGCACACACTCAGTGTACCTAGTGGCATCCTATACGTGGACAGGACGCCTCCTCCCTGACGAAGATTATTAACTAACAATATCGAAACGTACGTAGGTCTTCTAGAGGCTCTATTCCTGGCGGAGCTCCCCTCCATACTTGGTTGGACTGACATAGGGCGCTTTCTGGTACTGGTATCAGTTTGTGCAGGTTCTTTAGTGGGGTCTCAAATTCAAGCACAGCTATGCTTAATACTGCAGCAACTCTGTTTGGCAGTATGATGATAAAGGGTACGGCTGTTTGTTAGACAATACCCACTTGTTTTCCCTGTACAATTGAGTGTATTATATCCATATACTCCATATGTATATACCTTAGCCTTTGTTTCATGTCCCATGTAGGGGTAATCCGTCATTAATGTTTTAAACTTGTTTTTAATGACTGTTTGGATATTTTCCCCACTATGTCTAATAAAATTTTGTAATTATTTTGCACTAAAAAAACTCTTGTCCTCTCTTCTCTAATATGTTAATGAGTTTGTGCTAATTGGGTGGGGTTCCAGAAAAATCTGGACCCACCCTTCACATTTGTGTTATGGTACTGCGGAGTATTTTTTCCCTAATTATAACTAAGCCATTATACTAGCACACACTCAGTGTACCTAGTGGCATCCTATACGTGGCTATTGGACTTTGCTATAGTCCCACTAGTGCCAAGACATTTGCAGAGCGCATCTGCCTGCGTTGCACACTCCAACTAATTATAACTAAGCCATTATACTAGCACACACTCAGTGTACCTAGTGGCATCCTATACGTGGCTATTGGACTTTGCTATAGTCCCACTAGTGCCAAGACATTTGCAGAGCGCATCTGCCTGCGTTGCACACTCCAACTAATTATAACTAAGCCATTATACTAGCACACACTCAGTGTACCTAGTGGCATCCTATACGTGGCTATTGGACTTTGCTATAGTCCCACTAGTGCCAAGACATTTGCAGCACGTCTGCCTGCGTTGCACACTCCAACTAATTATAACTAAGCCATTATACTAGCACACACTCAGTGTACCTAGTGGCATCCTATACGTGGCTATTGGACTTTGCTATAGTCCCACTAGTGCCAAGACATTTGCAGCACGTCTGCCTGCGTTGCACACTCCAACTAATTATAACTAAGCCATTATACTAGCAAACACTCAGTGTACCTAGTGGCATCCTATACGTGGCTATTGGACTTTGCTATAGTCCCACTAGTGCCAAGACATTTGCAGCACGTCTGCCTGCGTTGCACACTCCAACTAATTATAACTAAGCCATTATACTAGCACACACTCAGTGTACCTAGTGGCATCCTATACGTGGCTATTGGACTTTGCTATAGTCCCACTAGTGCCAAGACATTTGCAGAGCGCATCTGCCTGCGTTGCACACTCCAACTAATTATAACTAAGCCATTATACTAGCACACACTCAGTGTACCTAGTGGCATCCTATACGTGGCTATTGGACTTTGCTATAGTCCCACTAGTGCAAAGACATTTGCAGCACGTCTGCCTGCGTTGCACACTCCAACTAATTATAACTAAGCCATTATACTAGCAAACACTCAGTGTACCTAGTGGCATCCTATACGTGGCTATTGGACTTTGCTATAGTCCCACTAGTGCCAAGACATTTGCAGCACGTCTGCCTGCGTTGCACACTCCAACTAATTATAACTAAGCCATTATACTAGCACACACTCAGTGTACCTAGTGGCATCCTATACGTGGCTATTGGACTTTGCTATAGTCCCACTAGTGCCAAGACATTTGCAGAGCGCATCTGCCTGCGTTGCACACTCCAACTAATTATAACTAAGCCATTATACTAGCACACACTCAGTGTACCTAGTGGCATCCTATACGTGGCTATTGGACTTTGCTATAGTCCCACTAGTGCCAAGACATTTGCAGAGCGCATCTGCCTGCGTTGCACACTCCAACTAATTATAACTAAGCCATTATACTAGCACACACTCAGTGTACCTAGTGGCATCCTATACGTGGCTATTGGACTTTGCTATAGTCCCACTAGTGCAAAGACATTTGCAGCACGTCTGCCTGCGTTGCACACTCCAACTAATTATAACTAAGCCATTATACTAGCAAACACTCAGTGTACCTAGTGGCATCCTATACATGGCTATTGGACTTTGCTATAGTCCCACTAGTGCAAAGACATTTGCAGCACGTCTGCCTGCGTTGCACACTCCAACTAATTATAACTAAGCCATTATACTAGCAAACACTCAGTGTACCTAGTGGCATCCTATACGTGGCTATTGGACTTTGCTATAGTCCCACTAGTGCCAAGACATTTGCAGCACGTCTGCCTGCGTTGCACACTCCAGCTAATTATAACTAAGCCATTATACTAGCACACACTCAGTGTACCTAGTGGCATCCTATACGTGGCTATTGGACTTTGCTATAGTCCCACTAGTGCCAAGACATTTGCAGAGCGCATCTGCCTGCGTTGCACACTCCAACTAATTATAACTAAGCCATTACACTAGCACACACTCAGTGTACCTAGTGGCATCCTATACGTGGCTATTGGACTTTGCTATAGTCCCACTAGTGCAAAGACATTTGCAGCACGTCTGCCTGCGTTGCACACTCCAACTAATTATAACTAAGCCATTATACTAGCACACACTCAGTGTACCTAGTGGCATCCTATACGTGGCTATTGGACTTTGCTTTAGTCCCACTAGTGCCAAGACATTTGCAGAACGCATCTGCCTGCGTTGCACACTCCAACTAATTATAACTAAGCCATTATACTAGCACACACTCAGTGTACCTAGTGGCATCCTATACGTGGCTATTGGACTTTGCTATAGTCCCACTAGTGCCAAGACATTTGCAGCACGTCTGCCTGCGTTGCACACTCCAACTAATTATAACTAAGCCATTATACTAGCAAACACTCAGTGTACCTAGTGGCATCCTATACGTGGCTATTGGACTTTGCTATAGTCCCACTAGTGCCAAGACATTTGCAGCACGTCTGCCTGCGTTGCACACTCCAACTAATTATAACTAAGCCATTATACTAGCACACACTCAGTGTACCTAGTGGCATCCTATACGTGGCTATTGGACTTTGCTATAGTCCCACTAGTGCCAAGACATTTGCAGAGCGCATCTGCCTGCGTTGCACACTCCAACTAATTATAACTAAGCCATTATACTAGCACACACTCAGTGTACCTAGTGGCATCCTATACGTGGCTATTGGACTTTGCTATAGTCCCACTAGTGCAAAGACATTTGCAGCACGTCTGCCTGCGTTGCACACTCCAACTAATTATAACTAAGCCATTATACTAGCAAACACTCAGTGTACCTAGTGGCATCCTATACGTGGCTATTGGACTTTGCTATAGTCCCACTAGTGCCAAGACATTTGCAGCACGTCTGCCTGCGTTGCACACTCCAACTAATTATAACTAAGCCATTATACTAGCACACACTCAGTGTACCTAGTGGCATCCTATACGTGGCTATTGGACTTTGCTATAGTCCCACTAGTGCCAAGACATTTGCAGAGCGCATCTGCCTGCGTTGCACACTCCAACTAATTATAACTAAGCCATTATACTAGCACACACTCAGTGTACCTAGTGGCATCCTATACGTGGCTATTGGACTTTGCTATAGTCCCACTAGTGCCAAGACATTTGCAGAGCGCATCTGCCTGCGTTGCACACTCCAACTAATTATAACTAAGCCATTATACTAGCACACACTCAGTGTACCTAGTGGCATCCTATACGTGGCTATTGGACTTTGCTATAGTCCCACTAGTGCAAAGACATTTGCAGCACGTCTGCCTGCGTTGCACACTCCAACTAATTATAACTAAGCCATTATACTAGCAAACACTCAGTGTACCTAGTGGCATCCTATACATGGCTATTGGACTTTGCTATAGTCCCACTAGTGCAAAGACATTTGCAGCACGTCTGCCTGCGTTGCACACTCCAACTAATTATAACTAAGCCATTATACTAGCAAACACTCAGTGTACCTAGTGGCATCCTATACGTGGCTATTGGACTTTGCTATAGTCCCACTAGTGCCAAGACATTTGCAGCACGTCTGCCTGCGTTGCACACTCCAGCTAATTATAACTAAGCCATTATACTAGCACACACTCAGTGTACCTAGTGGCATCCTATACGTGGCTATTGGACTTTGCTATAGTCCCACTAGTGCCAAGACATTTGCAGAGCGCATCTGCCTGCGTTGCACACTCCAACTAATTATAACTAAGCCATTACACTAGCACACACTCAGTGTACCTAGTGGCATCCTATACGTGGCTATTGGACTTTGCTATAGTCCCACTAGTGCAAAGACATTTGCAGCACGTCTGCCTGCGTTGCACACTCCAACTAATTATAACTAAGCCATTATACTAGCACACACTCAGTGTACCTAGTGGCATCCTATACGTGGCTATTGGACTTTGCTTTAGTCCCACTAGTGCCAAGACATTTGCAGAACGCATCTGCCTGCGTTGCACACTCCAACTAATTATAACTAAGCCATTATACTAGCACACACTCAGTGTACCTAGTGGCATCCTATACGTGGCTATTGGACTTTGCTATAGTCCCACTAGTGCCAAGACATTTGCAGAGCGCATCTGCCTGCGTTGCACACTCCAACTAATTATAACTAAGCCATTATACTAGCACACACTCAGTGTACCTAGTGGCATCCTATACGTGGCTATTGGACTTTGCTATAGTCCCACTAGTGCAAAGACATTTGCAGCACGTCTGCCTGCGTTGCACACTCCAACTAATTATAACTAAGCCATTATACTAGCACACACTCAGTGTACCTAGTGGCATCCTATACGTGGCTATTGGACTTTGCTTTAGTCCCACTAGTGCCAAGACATTTGCAGAACGCATCTGCCTGCGTTGCACACTCCAACTAATTATAACTAAGCCATTATACTAGCACACACTCAGTGTACCTAGTGGCATCCTATACGTGGCTATTGGACTTTGCTATAGTCCCACTAGTGCCAAGACATTTGCAGAGCGCATCTGCCTGCGTTGCACACTCCAACTAATTATAACTAAGCCATTATACTAGCACACACTCAGTGTACCTAGTGGCATCCTATACGTGGCTATTGGACTTTGCTATAGTCCCACTAGTGCAAAGACATTTGCAGCACGTCTGCCTGCGTTGCACACTCCAACTAATTATAACTAAGCCATTATACTAGCACACACTCAGTGTACCTAGTGGCATCCTATACGTGGCTATTGGACTTTGCTATAGTCCCACTAGTGCCAAGACATTTGCAGAGCGCATCTGCCTGCGTTGCACACTCCAACTAATTATAACTAAGCCATTATACTAGCACACACTCAGTGTACCTAGTGGCATCCTATACGTGGCTATTGGACTTTGCTATAGTCCCACTAGTGCCAAGACATTTGCAGAGCGCATCTGCCTGCGTTGCACACTCCAACTAATTATAACTAAGCCATTATACTAGCACACACTCAGTGTACCTAGTGGCATCCTATACGTGGCTATTGGACTTTGCTATAGTCCCACTAGTGCAAAGACATTTGCAGCACGTCTGCCTGCGTTGCACACTCCAACTCATTATAACTAAGTTACATTGTCAGGGATATTTATTCTTTATTATTCTGCTGTTAATAAAGCTAGACCACCACTGCAATCTTCACCACCTCTCAATTTTTACTACCACATTTTCAGTCCACAATCTTGTCGCAATCAACATGAGTGGCAAAATGACAGATGCTGGTGGAAAGGGGAAGAGGCGTGGTGGAAAAGGCAAAAAAGGTTTTGTCAGTGGGGAAGGTGGCAAAGCTCCATTATCATCTGCTGAAGATAGACCATCTACTAGCAAAAGTAAGATGTCTACTACTTATTGTGGACAATCCGATGTGCTCCCTTTATTACGGACACGAACAAGAGGAACAAAGGTAGATGATGGGCAAAAAAGGAAAATGCTTGAATGGATCTCAAGTGGTCCAACAAGTGCCCTCTCAGCCACTTCAAGTACCGCATCCAAAAAACACCATTCCTCTGAGTTGTCATCCCAATCACACTTGATTTCTCCCAGCTCTGAAGTCTCCATCAGCCCTGCACAGTATGGTGGAACTGAGATGGCTGAGTCTGCAGAGCTGTTCAGTCACACTATAGCCTGGGAATCAGAGGTCTGCTCCCAAGCTACAGTGAGTACAGAACAGGAAATGGTCTGCAGTGATGCCCAGAACCTTTGTGACTCAGATTCAGGCCGTGAGGACCAAGTTTCTGAGCATAATGTTGACCCTTTGTCACAAACTGTAACACCTGTGGTTATAGACAATGAGGAACATACTGATGAAGATGAGACTCAGATACCCGATTGGGATGACAACTTAAATATTCGGTCAGGGCAAGAAGAGGCTCGGTCTGAGGGGGAGGGGAGTGCAAACACAACAATTGATGATGACGTTCTAGATCCCACCTACTGTCAACCCCCAGTCAGGCACTCGAGGAGGTCAACAGAGGCGGTGGAGGAGGATGCAACCGACGACGAAGTTACCTTGCGCCTTCCTGGACAGAGTCGGAGCACTGGTAGCACGTCTACAACTGCATCCTCAGCCACCACTCTGCCTATGAGCATTATTCGGGGTGGATCAACAGGTCGCATGGCCTCTAAGCCTTGCCTAGCCTGGGCCTTTTTTCACATCGAAAAAGATCGCCCAACTCATGTGATATGTAACATTTGTCATGATTCTGTTAGTAGAGGTCAAAACCTCAGCAGTTTGACAACTTCTTCCATGAATCGTCACATGAATAAATATCATAAGTCCCGGTGGGAAGCTCACCGTGCTGCAATTCCTGTCTAGCGGAGCGAACCATCCACCGCCCGCCCCTTCCAGTGCATCCGCGCGCTCTTCATCTTCTAGGACTGTGGGTACAGCTGTCACACCTGTTTTTCCACGCAAAACTTCCACCACTGTAACCGCAACAGGCAGTTTGCTTGTAAGGTCGTCAGTTGGTTTGGAAGGGGAAACAAGTGAGTGTGTACAGCTCTCTCAGACATCGATAGCACCAACGTTGGATGAAGGCAACATCATGTCTCCGCCTGAACTTTCCTCACAAACCTGCATTTTTCCAGGGACACCCTACTCAACACCGTCTACACACAGCAGCCAGATCTCTGTCCCTCAGATGTGGTCAAATAAAAGGCCACTTCCTCCGACCCATGACAAAGCTAAGAGGTTGACTCTATCCCTCTGTAAGCTGTTGGCTACCGAAATGCTGCCTTTCCGCCTAGTGGACACACATGATTTTAGAGAGCTTATGTCTGTCGCTGTGCCCCAGTACCAGATGCCTAGTCGCCACTACTTCTCTAAGAAAGGTGTGCCCGCGCTACACCAGCATGTCGCACACAACATCACCGCTTCCTTGAGAAACTCTGTGTGTCAACGGGTGCATTTCACCACCGATACTTGGACCAGTAAGCATGGACAGGGACGTTACATGTCGCTGACTGGGCACTGGGTAACTATGGTGATAGATGGTGAAGGGTCTGCTGCACAAGTCTTGCCGTCCCCACGACTTGTGTGTCAATCCTCTGTCTGTCCAAGTTCCGCCACAGCTTCTGCATCCTCCACCTCATCTGGGTCCTCCACCTCCGCCCCAAGCCTGCCTGGTCAGGCCACCAGCGTTCTCACTGCGCAGAAGGAATCACGCACGCCTCATTACTATGCTGGCAGCCGAGCGCAACGGCATCAGGCGGTCTTTAGCTTGACATGTCTTGGTAATAAGAGTCACACAGCTGAGGAGTTGTGGTCAGCTCTGCGGTCCGAGTTTAATAAATGGTTGTCTCCACTCAACCTGCAGCCTGGTAAGGCCGTGTGCGACAATGCTGCAAACCTGGGTGCGGCCCTTCGCCTGGGCAAGGTGACACACGTACCTTGTATGGCTCACGTGTTGAACCTTGTCGTGCAGCAATTTTTAACACACTATCCCGGCCTAGATGGCCTTCTGAACAGGGCACGAAAACTGTCTGCTCACTTCCGGCGTTCAAGCGCCGCAGCTGAGCGACTTGCATCGCTCCAGAAGTCTTTCGGCCTGCCGGTTCATCGCCTGAAATGCGATGTGGCGACACGCTGGAATTCAACTCTCCACATGTTACAGCGACTGTGGCAGCACCGCAGAGCCCTGGTGCAATACGTCATGACGTATAGCCTGGGCCAACGAGATGCAGAGGTGGGGCAGATCACCCTGATGGAGTGGTCTCAGATCAAGGACCTATGCACCCTTCTGCACAGTTTCGACATGGCGACGAATATGTTTAGCTCTGACAATGCCATTATCAGCATGACGATTCCAGTCATTTACATGCTGGAGCACACGCTAAACACTATTCGGAGTCAGGGGGTGGGACAACATGAAGGGGAGGAACTACAGGAGGATTCATATGCGCAAGGGACAACAACATCACCAAGGTCCAGACGTTCATCATCACCAACGCAGCAGGCATGGGACCATGGGGAACAGGGATCGACAAGGGCGCATAGTAGCAGGCGAAATGTTGAGCAAGGTGCAGGAGAACATGAAGAAATGGAGGACGAACTGTCCATGGACATGGAAGACTCAGCGGATGAGGGAGACCTTGGTCAAATTTCAGTTGAAAGAGGTTGGGGGGAGATGTCAGAGGAAGAAAGAACGGGTAGCACCTCTATGCCACAAACACAGCGTGGACTTGGTCCGCATGGCTGCGCAAGACACATGAGTGCCTTCTTGTTGCACTACCTCCAACATGACAGTCGTATTGTCAAAATTAGAAGTGATGATGACTACTGGATTGCCACACTATTAGATCCCCGGTACAAGTCCAAATTTTGTGACATAATTCCAGCCATAGAAAGGGACGCACGTATGCAGGAGTATCAGCAGAAGCTGTTACTCGATCTTAGCTCGGCTTTTCCACCAAACAACCGTGCAGGTGCAGGGAGGGAATCTCCCAGTTGTAACTTGACAAACATGGGACGGTCTCGTCATCTTCACCAGTCTACCCGTACCAGTAGGACCGTATCTGGTGCCGGTAACAGCAATTTTATGGAATCTTTTCATAATTTTTTTAGACCCTCTTTTGCAAGGCCACCAGAGACAACAAGTCTGACACATACTCAACGGCTGGAGAGGATGATACAGGAGTATCTCCAAATGAACATCGATGCCATGACTGTGCAACTGGAGCCTTGCTCCTTTTGGGCTTCAAACATAGAAAAATGGCCAGAGCTCTCCAGTTACGCCTTGGAGATTTTGTCGTGTCCAGCTGCCAGCGTTGTCTCTGAACGTGTATTCAGTGCTGCTGGGTGTGTGCTGACAGATAAGCGCACGCGTCTGTCCAGTGACAATGTGGACAGACTGACGTTCATCAAAATGAACAAGTCATGGATCCAGAAGGAATTTACTACCCCTGTGTCATCCTGGGGAGAGTAAATGCTTGTGGATTTGGAATGTGCTTGATGCAAATCAAAACATCCTGTTTGCAACTAGGGCCCAAGTGCTGCCACTGATGGGGTGGGTGTCTGTGTGGCCCAATTTTTGGAAAAAAGGGAGACTCCGCTTGGAGTAACCCTTGCTTACATTGTTTTTAAAAGAAGACAAGATGAACAGAGCTGGGATCAGGAAATACTTTGCTACTGTTGTAGCTGTTCTGTTTTGTCACAAGTCAGCTTATGGGATCACCAGTGAGGTCCTCTTGAGTTAGGCCTCTTCAGACCTAATCAAGATCGAGCGCTCGGAGAGAAAAGACCAGCATCCATGTGGGCATGATCAATTTCTTCTGTTTATTTCATCAAAGTACAGTTTATTTATACCATTTACAGATCAATGTGATATTGCAAAAGAAAAAGAAAAAAACTTCGAGCTGAACTTTACTAATTGTTCATATGACCTTTAAGTTTTAGCAAAACAAAAATGTAGAGTCATGCATATGAGATAAGAAGAACATTTAGAAACCATAATAATCCTTGAGTCTGTCTCTTATTCCGTAGGCTCCATAATGACTATGAACTACCATCAGATATACTTACTAATAACAATAAATCTTTAATAAAGAAAAAGAGAAACTATTAACCCTTCTATATCAATTTCCCCCTTTTGTAAATGGTTTAACCTTCACTACAGGGTCAGTAGGCGTCCAAACAGGAGCTGCTGGCTCATGGGCCTAGTACCCATGAGGGGTCTTCCTACCACTTCACCCATCCACCCTCAGTGTGGACACCTACTCCCGGTCAGCAGAGGCCATTTGGGGTCCGTAGTAAACTACAGAGGGTTCAATGCTGGGACTCTTAGAACATACATTATTCAATAGTTTAGGTAATGCATATATCAATGTTTTTACAGCTATATAAAGCAGTAGACAGAACAACAATATTTGCATACAGGTTTGTATAATGCCAGAAACCCAACCTGCTATGCCTTTAAACCAATTGGCTGGATTCATAAAAGAAAATGTATTTCCCCACCAGGAGTCCTTGTTGGCATCGTGCTCTTTTAACCATTTATCCCTAAGTTCACTTGTTTTCTGTATATCTGCTCTAACCTGGAGGTTGCCTGCAGGGTCAATGTAATGGCAACAGGCAGGACCAATTATTTGACACATTCCGCCGTCTTTTGCTGTCACAAAGTCTAGCACTATAGTATGCTGGTTAGTGACTACAATTAATTGTTTTTGTATAGCATTGGTAGCATTTAGAATCTCAAGAACCCGAAAAATTTGATCATCCAGGTAGTCAGTGGACTCTACTAGCTTGTCCCACATTTGCATTAAGAAAGGGTGTATGAAAATAGCACTAAATACCTTATTTGCTTTTCCCAATTCTACTACATGAGGCCTACCATTTGGCCGGGGTTTATTATCTGCTGCTCGTTTATACAAGGTATGAATTGGGACAGCTGCTACATCTACTTCACTATGAGGAACTATGAAAGTGGCTGGTGTAAGTCTGGCAAGTGTGCAAACCCCTCTCATGTCAGGGCTCACCCACTTGTGAGCACGATTCCCACAAACCAAAAACACTCCCTCTGGGAAAATACAAAAGTGAGTTTGACTTTGTACACAATAAAGCAGATTCAGAAGCCCCTTCATGACTTTATGAGCACACCACGTATTGTTCATTTGTTTTCCGGTCATACCCGAGATACAGCTACCCCGCTCCCTCCTAAAAGTCCGTCTAATAAATGATGATGTACAGCCCTCAATACCCTTCTGATATACTGTCTCATTGTCCTTGGTTGAGTTATGTGTATGTATATAGAAACAGTTATTGTCTTCTCCACAATTTCCAACACCATTGTATTGAAGACTGAACCATAATCCATCATGGGGAATGGGGCCCGAATGAGGAATCTTAGTCTTTATTTTGGCAATTATGCCCATGTCTGAATCGTATTCCATCCACCACGAGTATCCATCGGGTCGAGTGATATTTAGCTGGAACCAGGGTTTAGTGACCCATCCAACTATAGTCAATGTAGCAGATACATCACGAGGTACATCTTCTCCCAAAAATCTAGATTGAGTCCAGGTTTCATTGTGTATACAGTCTGGTACCAATACCTCCTGTGGTTCCAGAGGTAAGGCTAAATAAGGCATAGTCTTTGAAGAAATAGGACTGTGTGTGCAGATCCAACAGTCTTTTGGCTTTTCCCCCTCCATGTCCTCAGTAAGAGAAATATGGTGGCGAATGAGTTTATTATCCCAGTCCGTATTAAAAAGTTCGCTCAGTGTCTTTGTTTGTTGCAGCAACCCTGCTACACCTAGCAGGATAATTAGCAAGACTGTCATTCTGCCGGTGGAGTGACCTTTTTACAGTGACTGGCGTGGATCCAGGTGGGTTTTCCCTCAAGTTTCACTGAGGTGGATGTGGTCAGCTGGACTTGGAATGGGCCATCAAAGCGTGGATCTAGGCTCCTTCTCACGTGTCTGCGCACGACCACCCAATCACCTGGATTCAGCTGATGCACATCTGCACTTGCATTGGGATCTGGAATGGATGAAAAGACATGTTTATGCACCACATTAAGTCTTTCCTGTAAGGCCTGGACGTAGGCTGTCATAGTGCCGTGTTGCATCTGTAACACTTGTGGAAAGTAGAGACCTGTTTTTGGGGCACTACCAAAAAGGACTTCAAAAGGAGACAAGCCTGTCTTCCTATTTGGAGTGTGTCTGACTGAAAAGAGTGCCAGGGATAAACACTCTACCCAATTCTTTCCTGTCTCTGCCATGGCCTTTTGAATTTTTAGTTTAAGTGTCCCGTTTAATCTCTCTACTTTTCCACTGCTCTGTGGATGATAAGGGGTATGGAATGCCTGCTCTATTCCCAGGGCCTGCATAATGTCCCTCATTATTTCTCCAGTGAAGTGTGTACCCCTGTCACTTTCTATGGCTTCTGGGATGCCATACCGACAGACTAGTTCCTTCATCAGTTTTTCTGCAGTTGTTTTAGCATTTGCACATTTTACTGGATAGGCCTCAACCCATCCTGAGAAGAGATCTACACATACCAGGACGTATTCATACACTCCTACCTTGGGTAGTTGTATGTAGTCTATTTGCAGTCGTTGAAACGGATAGAGCGGTTTGGGTGTTGCTTTCTTAGGGACTTTTACTGTTTTACCTGGGTTGTGTTGTGCGCAGATAATGCAGGATTGTACGTGTTTGGAGGCTACGTAACTGAAGCCAGGAGCGATCCAGAAGGCATTCACCTGGTTACACATGTGACTTTTTGAGGCGTGAGTGGGGCCATGTGTTGCTTGTGCCATCATAGGGAACAGGGACCTTGGTAAACACAACCTGTCCTTACTTTCCCATACTCCATTCGAGTTCAGCCCAGCTCCCATTTTCCCCCAGTGTTCCTTCTCTGTTTGGGCAGCCTGATGCTGGAGGGATTTCAGGACATCCAGACTCACTGTGGCTGGGACTTGCTGGCTCCCTGTCACTATCCTCTGATCCCTAGGCCTCTTTGCCGCTGCTTTCGCAGCCGCATCCGCCCTTCTATTGCCCGCTACCTCCAGTGAGTCACCTTTTGTGTGTGCTTTCACCTTAATGATGCCAACCTGGACTGGTAACATTAGTGCCTCCATTAACTGTTTTACCAATTCTGCATTTTTAATAGGCTTACCAGCTGACGTAAGAAAAGCTCTACTTCTCCAGATAGGGCCAAAATCATGACAGATCCCAAATCCATACTTTGAGTCTGAATAAACATTAATTTTCCTACCTGACCCCGCTCTACACGCCTCAATGAGCGCTGTTAGCTCCGCCTCCTGCGCGGACATGTGCGGCGGGAGTGGTTCAGCTCGGATTACCTCATGCGAGGATACTACTGCATATCCAGTGTAGAATCTCCCATCCAGGTGGTATCTGGAGCCATCTACAAAAAACTCAAAATCTGCATTAGTAATAGGTGTATCATAGACATGTGGAAAACCTGCTGTCTCCTGACTCATCAGCTCTATGCAGTCATGCTCGTGCGTCATGTCAAAGTATTCATCCTCACTTGCTACCATTGTCACCAATTCCCCCTTTTCTGAATCTACTGGCAAAAGGGTGGCTGGATTCAGAACATTACACCTCTTGAGGGTGACATACTCAGGAATCAGAAGGGCACATTCAAGTCTGAGCTGTCTGGCCATAGACAGGTGTTTTGGTTGGACTTGCACAAGTATAGCATGAATGTCATGCGGGGAGTAAATTGTTAAGGGAAATGTCAATGTGATCTCGCAAGCTTTCCCTAGCAGTACTGCAGCAGCCGCTACAGCACGGACACACGTGGGTGACCCTCTGACAACTGGGTCCAATCGCGCTGAGTAGTAAGCTATTGGTCTTTGTTTGTCACCATGTTGCTGTGTGAGGACGGCTGTTGCATGCCCTCCCTGTTCTGTGCAAAACAAGAAAAATGGTTGATCGTAATTTGGAATACCCAGGGCTGGGGCAGATACAATGAGTAGTTTAAGGGAATGAAAGGAATCAATAGCTTCCTGAGTGAGGTCAAAGGGGTCAGATGACAGACAATCATAGAGGGGTTGCATCATTTGCGAGGCAGACCTTATCCAAGGCCTGCAGTATGACACTAAGCCCAAAAAGGTGCGCAGTTGCCGGTGGGACCTGGGTAAGGAGAGATTTTGGACTGCTTGTTTTCTCTCCTTAGTCAGGTGTCTCGTACCTTCAGAGATACAGTGACCCAAAAAGGTTACTTTTTGCTTACAGTACTGTAATTTTTCACGTGAAACTTTGCAACCATTCTCTGCCAGAAAACACAACAAAGAAATTGTGGCTTCCTTGCAGGACGTCTGGTCTGGACAGCAGAGCAAAAGGTCATCCACGTACTGCAATAGCGTAACCTGTGGATGAGGCGGTTGCCACTGCTCCAGAATTCCTGCCATAGCTGTAGAATAAATGGTAGGTGAATTCATTCCTCCTTGCGGGAGGACTGTCCACATGTACTGTTTCCCCTCATGTGTGAAGGCAAAAAGATACTGACAGTCAGGGTGTAGAGGCACTGAGAAAAAGGCATTTGCCAAATCAATTACTGTAAAACATTTGGAGGTCCCTGGGATTTGTGACAGTAAGGTATGTGGGTTTGGAACAATTGGTGTTACACTCTCAGTGACAGCATTGACAGCTCTCAAATCATGCACCATTCTGTACGTGTCAGGGGAACCTTTGGGCCCTTTTTTCTTGATTGGATACAAGGGAGTGTTACAGGGGGAGGACCTTTGTACTAGAGCCCCTGCTTCCACATATTCTCTTATATCTCTGGTCAGGGCCATTGATTTGGCTGGACTTAAGGGATACTGTTTTAAACAAGGAGGAGTGGAGCCCTCTTTTAATTTTATCATGACTGGGGGAATAGGAAGCCGACCAACATCAGTTTTTCCCTTTGCCCATACAATGTCTGGAACTTGTTGCATTGCTATGTCTTCACTAGTTCTGGTATCGGACACTCTCGCAGATTTGGACATGTACACCATTGCTGCAATCTTGCACAAGTGTTTGTCAGAGAGGGGACTTGTGACTGTAATACCTTCTGGGGTGTATTGTATGGTAGCCTGGATAGCACTTAACACATCAGCCCCCAGCAAATTCATAGGCGTGTTTTCACTAACAATAAGCTTTGTGAGAATTTCCTGGCTATCTTGTAATCTCAGCTTCATCTGTTTTGTCAAGGGAGTTTCAGACACCAATCCCTCCACCCCAACACACTCCACAGTCTCGTCAGTGATCATATCTGGCTTTATCAGGTCTTTATGTACCACAGTGCCGGCTGCCCCAGTGTCAATTAAAAATTCTGCCTCTTTCCCCCCTGGCATGGTTATGGTCGTAAGTAAGGTGGGACCAGGTCCTGAGGGAACGAAAACAGGGTACACATTTGTCACTGGGTTGCCAGTTTCCTAGGTCAGAGGCAAGGGAGGAGGGAAATCAGTCTGCTCACTCTCCTTTTTGGAGTTTTTGCACTGTCTGGCATAATGTCCATTCTGTCCACAATTCCAGCACTGTACGGTCGCTCGGTCACCTGGTGCCCCCCCCCCTCTGTTTCCACTGTCTTCCTTGTGCTCTAGCATACATAACTGGTCGCTTGCATTTTGTCAGTTCAACCCCCTTAGCTACTTGCAGAAGGTCTGTTGGGTCCATGTTTCTCCACTCAGGTCTAGCTGTCTGTACTGCTTCTCGTAAAAACTTATTCATACCGTCAATGAATGCATTCACCAATATTTTGATATCAAGGTCGTTTCTTGCACTGTACCCCATGTCTGTCCACTTCAGCTGTAACCTCCCAAAGTACGTCTCTATACTCTCCCCTTTTTGCTGTGTCACGTCAGTCATCAGTACAGACTGCTCTGTTTGTTTCTTTGTAGCCCATCCTTTCAATGCCTCACAGTACGTCATTCCAGACCTCTCAGACTCAACGTCCATGACCCATGATTGCTCCTTCATCATATCAGTATGCGTCTTAATTATGTGTCCCAGCACGTCACCTGCTTTTGCAGTCACCAAACTCTCGAGGTCTGCCCAAGTGCATTTATAAGTCACCTGTATTGTCTGTATTTGCCTGTAAAATGGGAAAGGTTGGTTTTCAGGGTCAGGTAACTGTTTCAACATAGCTAGCTGGTCAGAGGGGCTCCAGGGGTAATATTCCTGTGTCTGTCTGATTCTTGTGACCTTCCTCGGTCGGGATGTATCTGATTTTTTTGTACTGGTCCCAGCGCGTTCTTTCCTTTCCTCACCGTCAGCTTCCTCCGCAAAACTCAATTCCTTCACTACCTCTGTCTCAGTGTCAGCGTCCTCTGTCATCACATGTGATCTGGTTCGAACAGGATTTATTGCAATCCGCTTAGGGCGAGTAACATTACATGTAGCACAAGTACCTCTCCAGTCTGGGTTTTTCTGACTACAATGTTTACAAGTCCATTCATCTGGTCTGGGTTTCTGCTTATGAGAAGGGGGGGCGGTAGCAGTCACAATTCCTGCTTTTGGTGCATTAAAACATTCATAATACACCTTATCTCCCGCTGTGGTCTCTTTATATCCACAATGCTGCACCTCTTCAGCCACACGACACCATTTATTTACTTGTTGCTCTACCCTCTTGTCTTTTATCCAACCTCTCTTTTCTTCCCTGAATCTGTGCCATTTCTCAACATCCAAACATCCGTACTCTGGCATGTCTGCCTTTTTGAGTATCGGTCTGACATTTTTCACTGCTTCTTTGCCTTCTCTTTCTTGCACTATCTGTTTGGCTGTTTTGGATCCTGCTGGAGCCCCACGCTGCACACTGAACAAGTTGCCCATGGCTTCAACTTATTCCCACACAGCCCACCTTTCTGCAAATGCCCTCTCAGTGTCCCTGAACCTTGTTAACAGGCCACACGTCTCCTGGCAAGTCAGAATGGGCTCTCAAGTGGTAGCAAGAAGGCTCAATCAGCATTCACTCTCACCTGCTACACTTGTAGGGCGTATTGGGAAGGGTTAAAAACACCTCTCACCCAATAGACCAGATGACTAAAGCAGGAAGGACCAGGTGTGATAGTCCTCTCACCTGCTAGACCACCTCCATGTAAGTGGGAAGGCCACACGGCTCTCTAACCCACTTGACCTGATGTGTGCAGTTTGGCTACTCCATGCTGGTCCTTTACAAAGTATTTCAGCAACAAACGTAAGAGTTAAACCAAAACAATTAACAGAGCTGACTTCTCACAGAGGGCAGAAAATCGCGCAGCTGTTCACTTGACCCCTCCCAAAAGAATGTCAGCAGCGCACAGTTTGTTTAGCAAGAGTCTTATCTCGTTCAGATTCAGCTTTCCATAACACAATCCTAATACCCACTGGTATAATACACAATCCCTGCAGAAAATTGAGACCACTTATATACCTTCACAGCACTAATATTCTACTTTACTATAAAACCTTCATCGCCATTTTGAGGGGAAGAAACACACAATATCTCACTATAAGGACAGATCCCAGGACCACTTGTCTTACTCATTCATTGATTCCAGAAGCATAGGTAACAATACACCTTCCAAGGATCAGTTAACCTCACATGCAAATAAAATTATCTAAACCGCTCTTGATACTGATGGGAAAAAATACATATGTCAGGTATCCACTCAAATACTCTATATGGCTATGCCCTGTGACATTTCACAACCGGAACATCTTTTCACAGTCCACAGTATGACATATAACCATTAGACTTATACATACATATTATTTCACCAAGTCTCTTATCACAATTACTTGTCACTTTGTTATTCAGAGGCTTCTCATCAATATACAACAACCTATTGCCTCCCTACTTTATCTAGGCATTAATATGAAACCACTTATGAACACATATCCCTAGACCAGAGTATTGCCACAAAAACACAAAACACAGCAACACAGCAAATGCAATTATACAGAGACTATCCCAAATTCCGTGCTATGCACTCTATGCAATCAGTTAATGGACGGACAACAGATTATCTTATTACTCTATATTTCAACTCTCATTCAGACATGCATGAAAAAAACAATACTCACTGGTGATGCCAGAGTTCTTGAACCGTGTGTACAGCCTTACCCAGAATATTCGGGAAATCAGAGAGAGTGAAATGAAGTGTAAGAATAAAGCTTCTCACCTTGCTGCAGCTGAAATTTCACTGTCTCAAGAGTCCCCAAAACTTCTTCCGAATAGGCTGGTTGGCCACGGCTCCACGTTGGGCACCAAACTGTTGTAGCTGTTCTGTTTTGTCACAAGTCAGCTTATGGGATCACCAGTGAGGTCCTCTTGAGTTAGGCCTCTTCAGACCTAATCAAGATCGAGCGCTCGGAGAGAAAAGACCAGCATCCATGTGGGCATGATCAATTTCTTCTGTTTATTTCATCAAAGTACAGTTTATTTATACCATTTACAGATCAATGTGATATTGCAAAAGAAAAAGAAAAAAACTTCGAGCTGAACTTTACTAATTGTTCATATGACCTTTAAGTTTTAGCAAAACAAAAATGTAGAGTCATGCATATGAGATAAGAAGAACATTTAGAAACCATAATAATCCTTGAGTCTGTCTCTTATTCCGTAGGCTCCATAATGACTATGAACTACCATCAGATATACTTACTAATAACAATAAATCTTTAATAAAGAAAAAGAGAAACTATTAACCCTTCTATATCACTACCTACCCCGGTGTCATCCTGGGGACAGATAAGAATGGCGTATTTTTGAATGTGCTTGATGCAAATCAAAACATCCTGTTTTCAACTAGGGCCCAAGTGCTGCCACTGATGGGGTGGGTGTCTGTGTGGCCCAATTTTTGGAAAAAAGGGAGACTCCGCTTGGAGTAACCCTTGCTTACATTGTTTTTAAAAGAAGCCAAGATGAACAGAGCTGGTATCAGGAAAGACTTTGCTACCTATCCCGGTGTCATTTTGGGAACGGATAAGAATGGCGTATTTTTGAATGTGCTTGATGCAAATGTAGCTGTGAAGTGTACAACTGGGGCACAACTGCTGCCACTGAATGGGTGGGTGTGTGGGGCCCAATTTTTGGAAAAAAAGGGAGACTCCGCTTGGAGTAACCCTTGCTTGATGTGTTTTTAAAAGAAGCCAAGATGAACATAGCTGGGATCAGGAAAGACTTTATCTACCTACCCCGGTGTCATCCTGGGGACGGATAAGAATGGCGTATTTTGGAATGTGCTTGATGCAAATCAAAACATCCTGTTTGCAACTAGGGCCCAAGTGCTGCCACTGATGGGGTGGGTGTCTGTGTGGCCCAATTTTTGGAAAAAAGGGAGACTCCGCTTGGAGTAACCCTTGCTTACATTGTTTTTAAAAGAAGACAAGATGAACAGAGCTGGGATCAGGAAATACTTTGCTACCTACCCCGGTGTCATCCTGGGGACGGATAAGAATGGCGTATTTTTGAATGTGCTTGATGCAAATCAAAACATCCTGTTTTCAACTAGGGCCCAAGTGCTGCCACTGATGGGGTGGGTGTCTGTGTGGCCCAATTTTTGGAAAAAAGGGAGACTCCGCTTGGAGTAACCCTTGCTTACATTGTTTTTAAAAGAAGCCAAGATGAACAGAGCTGGTATCAGGAAAGACTTTGCTACCTACCCCGGTGTCATTTTGGGAACGGATAAGAATGGCGTATTTTTGAATGTGCTTGATGCAAATGTAGCTGTGAAGTGTACAACTGGGGCACAACTGCTGCCACTGAATGGGTGGGTGTGTGGGGCCCAATTTTTGGAAAAAAAGGGAGACTCCGCTTGGAGTAACCCTTGCTTGATGTGTTTTTAAAAGAAGCCAAGATGAACATAGCTGGGATCAGGAAAGACTTTATCTACCTACCCCGGTGTCATCCTGGGGACGGATAAGAATGGCGTATTTTGGAATGTGCTTGATGCAAATCAAAACATCCTGTTTGCAACTAGGGCCCAAGTGCTGCCACTGATGGGGTGGGTGTCTGTGTGGCCCAATTTTTGGAAAAAAGGGAGACTCCGCTTGGAGTAACCCTTGCTTACATTGTTTTTAAAAGAAGCCAAGATGAACAGAGCTGGGATCAGGAAATACTTTGCTACCTACCCCGGTGTCATCATGGGGACGGATAAGAATGGCGTATTTTTGAATGTGCTTGATGCAAATCAAAACATCCTGTTTGCAACTAGGGCCCAAGTGCTGCCACTGATGGGGTGGGTGTCTGTGTGGCCCAATTTTTGGAAAAAAAGGGAGACTCCGCTTGGAGTAACCCTTGCTTGCTGTGTTTTTAAAAGAAGCCAAGATGCACAGAGCTGGGATCAGGAAAGACTTTATCTACCTACCCCGGTGTCATCCTGGGGACGGATAAGAATGGCGTATTTTGGAATGTGCTTGATGCAAATCAAAACATCCTGTTTGCAACTAGGGCCCAAGTGCTGCCACTGATGGGGTGGGTGTCTGTGTGGCCCAATTTTTGGAAAAAAGGGAGACTCCGCTTGGAGTAACCCTTGCTTACATTGTTTTTAAAAGAAGACAAGATGAACAGAGCTGGGATCAGGAAATACTTTGCTACCTACCCCGGTGTCATCATGGGGACGGATAAGAATGGCGTATTTTTGAATGTGCTTGATGCAAATCAAAACATCCTGTTTGCAACTAGGGCCCAAGTGCTGCCACTGATGGGGTGGGTGTCTGTGTGGCCCAATTTTTGGAAAAAAAGGGAGACTCCGCTTGGAGTAACCCTTGCTTGCTGTGTTTTTAAAAGAAGCCAAGATGAACAGAGCTGGGATCAGGAAAGACTTTATCTACCTACCCCGGTGTCATCCTGGGGACGGATAAGAATGGCGTATTTTGGAATGTGCTTGATGCAAATCTAGCTGTGAAGTGTACAACTGGGGCACAACTGCTGCCACTGAATGGGTGGGTGTGTGGGGCCCAATTTTTGGAAAAAAAGGGAGACTCCGCTTGGAGTAACCCTTGCTTGATGTGTTTTTAAAAGAAGCCAAGATGAACAGAGCTGGGATCAGGAAATACTTTGCTACCTACCCCGGTGTCATCCTGGGGACGGATAAGAATGGCGTATTTTTGAATGTGCTTGATGCAAATCAAAACATCCTGTTTTCAACTAGGGCCCAAGTGCTGCCACTGATGGGGTGGGTGTCTGTGTGGCCCAATTTTTGGAAAAAAAGGGAGACTCCGCTTGGAGTAACCCTTGCTTGCTGTGTTTTTAAAAGAAGCCAAGATGAACAGAGCTGGGATCAGGAAAGACTTTGCTACCTACCCCGGTGTCATCCTGGGGACGGATAAGAATGGCGTATTTTTGAATGTGCTTGATGCAAATCAAAACATCCTGTTTGCAACTAGGGCCCAAGTGCTGCCACTGATGGGGTGGGTGTCTGTGTGGCCCAATTTTTGGAAAAAAGGGAGACTCCGCTTGGAGTAACCCTTGCTTGATGTGTTTTTAAAAGAAGCCAAAATGAACAGAGCTGGGATCAGGAAAGACTTTGCTACCTACCCCGGTGTCATCCTGGGGACGGATAAGAATGGCGTATTTTTGAATGTGCTTGATGCAAATCAAAACATCCTGTTTGCAACTAGGGCCCAAGTGCTGCCACTGATGGGGTGGGTGTCTGTGTGGCCCAATTTTTGGAAAAAAGGGAGACTCCGCTTGGAGTAACCCTTGCTTGCTGTGTTTTTAAAAGAAGCCAAGATGAACAGAGCTGGGATCAGGAAATACTTTGCTACCTACCCCGGTGTCATCCTGGGGACGGATAAGAATGGCGTATTTTTGAATGTGCTTGATGCAAATCAAAACATCCTGTTTGCAACTAGGGCCCAAGTGCTGCCACTGATGGGGTGGGTGTCTGTGTGGCCCAATTTTTGGAAAAAAGGGAGACTCCGCTTGGAGTAACCCTTGCTTGATGTGTTTTTAAAAGAAGCCAAGATGAACAGAGCTGGGATCAGGAAAGACTTTGCTACCTACCCCGGTGTCATCCTGGGGACGGATAAGAATGGCGTATTTTTGAATGTGCTTGATGCAAATCAAAACATCCTGTTTGCAACTAGGGCCCAAGTGCTGCCACTGATGGGGTGGGTGTCTGTGTGGCCCAATTTTTGGAAAAAAGTGAGACTCCGCTTGGAGTAACCCTTGCTTACATTGTTTTTAAAAGAAGACAAGATGAACAGAGCTGGGATCAGGAAATACTTTGCTACCTACCCCG
Source organism: Anomaloglossus baeobatrachus (assembly GCF_048569485.1). Lineage (NCBI taxonomy): Eukaryota > Metazoa > Chordata > Amphibia > Anura > Aromobatidae > Anomaloglossus > Anomaloglossus baeobatrachus. Next base: position 488,605,371 of record NC_134355.1, read on the forward strand.
GTGTCATCCTGGGGACGGATAAGAATGGCGTATTTTGGAATGTGCTTGATGCAAATCAAAACATCCTGTTTTCAACTAGGGCCCAAGTGCTGCCACTGATGGGGTGGGTGTCTGTGTGGCCCAATTTTTGGAAAAAAGGGAGACTCCGCTTGGAGTAACCCTTGCTTGATGTGTTTTTAAAAGAAGCCAAGATGAACAGAGCTGGTATCAGGAAAGACTTTGCTACCTACCCCGGTGTCATTTTGGGAACGGATAAGAATGGCGTATTTTTGAATGTGCTTGATGCAAATGTAGCTGTGAAGTGTACAACTGGGGCACAACTGCTGCCACTGAATGGGTGGGTGTGTGGGGCCCAATTTTGGGAAAAAAAGGGAGACTCCGCTTGGAGTAACCCTTGCTTGCTGTGTTTTTAAAAGAAGCCAAGATGAACAGAGCTGGGATCAGGAAATACTTTGCTACCTACCCCGGTGTCATCCTGTGGACGGATAAGAATGGCGTATTTTTGAATGTGCTTGATGCAAATCAAAACATCCTGTTTGCAACTAGGGCCCAAGTGCTGCCACTGATGGGGTGGGTGTCTGTGTGGCCCAATTTTTGGAAAAAAGGGAGACTCCGCTTGGAGTAACCCTTGATTGCTGTGTTTTTTATAAATGATCCAAGCTGCACAGAGCTGGGATCAGGAAAGACTTAGCTACCTACCCTGGTGTCATCCTGGGGACGGTTAATTATGGCGTATTTTTGAATGTGCTTGATGCAAATCTAGCTGTGAAGTGTGCAACTGGGGCACAAGTGCTACCACTGAAGGGGTGGGTGTGTGTGTGGCCCAATTTTTGGAAAAAAGGGAGACTCCGCTTGGAGTCACCTTGCGGTGTTTTACATGATTTTAGAAGGGCGTGCCATGCCTATATCTGTGTGTCCTCCTCTTTTTCCTTGTCCAGCTGTTTTGTTTTCGCATGAGTATATGTCCTTGTCACTTTCCAATGTGTTTGAGTTGTTTGTCACCTTTAGGACACCTTTGAGGGTGTTTTCTAGGTGTTTTTCTGTGTTTGTGATTGCCTGCCATTGTTTCCTATGCAGTTCGAGTTCGGTTCGTCGAACGTTCGACGAACCGAACTCGAACGGGAGGTCCGTTCGGCGAACCAACCTCGAGCCGAACCGCGACCGGTTCGCTCATCTCTACTCCACACAGACAAAATAGGAATCAAGCCTTAGTATTAAAGCAGAAAAAACACCAAGAAAGTGGAAAACAAATAGCAGAGGTACAAAGACCACTTATATGAGAGGAGTTCTGATAGTGAGCAGAGCTGGTTACAGAATGTCCTTAACACAGGAGACATTGACCACCGGTAAGTAAAAAGAGAAAACTACTCAGTTAAATAGCCCAATCTGACCCTGATTGCCAGTCCTCCACAGGTGTGTAGCTTTCACTCCACACATCAACTGCACCGCCAGCACTGCCCACAAGAGGGAGCCCCAAATTGGAAAACGTATTCACAACACTTCCCCATAATTGTGTAGCCTACTGAACCAGACTAAGGGACCACTTTAAACGCTTAGGAATCCTTTGCAGGTGTTTTGTGGTAATTATTCTAATTTTCTGAGATATTGACTTTTAGGTTTTTATTGGCTGTAAGCCATTATCATCAACACTAACAGAAATAATCACTTGAAATAGATCACTCTGTAATGACTCTATATAATGTGTTTCCCTTTTTGTACTAAATTAATGAAATAAATTAACTTTTTCATGATATTCTAATTTATTGAGATGCACTTGTATTTTGCAAATAATGGGCGAAAATGTCAGCCTCTAGATTTGTAAATCTGAGAGAGACATACCCCAAAAGACTTGCAGCAGAAATTGCAGCTAAAGGTGATCCTACAAAGTATTGATTCATGGATGCTGTATACAAAGTTTTCAAATTTGTAGTTTTAAAATGTTAAGAAAACCATGTATCATTTCCTTTAAAATTCACAAGTATTTGCTTAGTGTTTGTATATCACATAAAATCCCAAGAAAATACTTTTGTTTGTGGATGTAATGTAAAAAAATATGAAAGAGTTCACGGGGTATACTTTTTTAAGGCACTGTACATTAAAACATCTGATCACTTCACATATTAATTTCATTTTTGTTATTTTCTTTTACATGCCAGTGCATGCATGTAAACATACGTTACTTTTTTGTCACACACTTGCAGTCACCTTTATCCAACCTTGATCAGTAATTCCTATGTAAACCCTGTCAGTATATTTCTAGGAACTGCATATGCAAAATATTTTAATGATATTATATAAATTTGGAGCCGATTGCTGCTGTTTGATTTGTAGAAGAGACTTATGAAACATTACCCATGTAATGTAAATTTGTTCCCATACTTTCTGTCATGTCACTAATGGAAGTTACTTATAAGTGCCTTTTTCTAATAACTATTTACAACATCAATTGATTTTCTCTGCTCATTGTTGCATTAAGTAGGGAAGATATATTTCCGTCTGTGGTCGAGCTCCATACAAATATTCTGTTTATCTACCTTGCATGAAATATCCAAAGAATACATTCTGAATAATGTTGTTTTATAGTTACTGTGGTATTGTAAATTCAGTAGTATGCTTTGTATTTACAACCTCAAAGTATATTTATGACAGTGCAAAATTGTAATACCTTTTGTACTAGAAATCAATATTCATTGGATTTCCTACTGATTTACTCTTATAATCTTTGATCCAATTTTATGCCAAGAACCATGTTTTATGTTATTTTATTCTTTTTATGAGCTTTGAGTTAACCCTTTGGCAGTGAGAGTTTTGACAATTGTATTGTGTCCACCAAGAGTAAATAATCTTCTTTCACAATATTATAGATTCATTTCTATATTTTTGATCACTTTTACCTACAGTTTGTTTCACTTCTCTACATTTTTTCATATCTGCTTAGGTATATACAGTACATAGTGTCGGAGGTAGATTGTAAGGTAAACTATTTAGTCTGTGCCATGGCACAAATCACCGTACTCACACAATGAAGAGTACTGATAATAACAAAGATGTGAGACATTTATTATTACTATTATTATACTATTATATTTATACCAAAAATGTAAGACGTGTAAACAATTGTCCATTGTTTTATATTGCAAATGTCATTGGATATTTTTATAGAAGGATTATTCTCATAATTATAAATAGTTAAAATTGCAAAGTGCAATTTACTTCTTATTAAAAATCCTCTAGGTTCTTGAGACTGGAGGGAATTTTAATCTTATTGTTTACTAGTTGTTGCCTTGGTTACCAGCCACTGTTGAAGTCAGAGTTTAGTCAGTTTCTTAGGCAATGAGTGCAGCCCTTACAAGACCTTTCCAATAGAGTTTGTAAGGGCTGCTTTCATGCTCGCTGGATCACAGCCAGAGCCCCTGTGATCTTACGATGCTATAGATCAGCAATCCCCAACTCCAGTCCTTAAGAGGCACCATGTTTTCAGGATTTCCTTAGTATGGCACAGGTGATGGAATTATTACCTGTGTAGGTGATTCAATTATTACCTGTGCCATACTAAGGAAATCCTGAAATCATGAACTGTTGATGGGCCACGAGGACTGGAGTCGGGGAACACTGCTGTAGAACATGGTGGATAGAGACAGAAGAGGGCTCTGCGCAATAACAATATATGGGCCGATTGCAGTCCAATAAAAATGTGTATTTTAAAAACAGTTTGCTGCTTTGGTGGTGGATGTGGGCCTCCTAACATCTTGCATTTCTGTGTGACTATACCAAAGGTATGTCCACCCTTGCCTCGGAAGAAAAACTGTGTCTGCTTGGCGCATTGAAGTGAGGATTCTTCAGCCTTATGATGCAATCATGGTCCAAATTGAAAGATCCATGTTGAGAATAACCCTTTAAAAATAAAATCTGGCTAAATTATATTTTCCTTTGCAATAATTGATTAAGATATTGTCATATGAGCACATAACGTGTAAGATAAATATTTTTTCTATATTTTTTTTGTTTCAATTTCTTGAAATTTTAAACATTTCTACTTTGTGTCAATGAATCAAAATCTTCATTGCCTAATTCCAGTGGATACAAATCTGTCATACAACATTAAATAACTATTCATAGTACAATCATTATTTACTGAAACATTATGGGCCTATTCATAATGCCAGAATTGTGGTGTAAATCACCCAAAAAAGATCAAATATTTTTGGAGAAAAAAAAGGGGAGAAACTCCTGCACTCCCCTCTCCCCTTACATGTTGTAACTTGTTTACAAAAAGTCATTAAAACTGCAGAATCCCACCGTAAAGTGCCGCCCTCTTTTCTTCTCTGGATTCAAATTTTTTTGGGCAACTCTTAAATTGCTCAGAAATATTGTGACTTTTGACATTTTCATGAGAATCCTGGCCAGCTACTCCAGTTTGTGAGTAGAGTACATTTCTGGTGGTCTCTGATTGAAGTATATTTTTGAGGGCGGCAAATAGCAATTAAGAGTTGCAACTAATTAAGTGGCATGCACCACTTAAAGAGGTTGTCAGGCCTTAAGGCTACTTTACACGCTGCCGCGACATCGGTCCCGATATCGCTAGCGTGGGTACCTGCCCCCATCTGTTGTGCGACACGGGCAAATCGCTGCCCGTGCCGCATAACATCGCGCAGACCCGTCACACATACTTACCTGCCCGGCGACGTCGCTGTGACCGGCGAACTGCCTCCTTTCTAAGGGGGTGGTCCGTGCGGCGTCACAGCGACGTCACTGAGCGGCCGCCCAATAGAAGCGGAGGGGCGGAGATGAGTGGCCAGAACATCCCGCCCACCTCCTTCCTTCCTCATAGCGGCCGGGACGCAGGTAAGGAGAGGTTCCTCGTTCCGCGGCGTCACACATAGCGATGTGTGCTGCCGCAGGAGCGACGAACTACATCGTTACTCATCGGTGACATGGGGGTCCAGTCTCGATTATCGTTACTGCAGCAGTAACGATAATCGAGAATGGACCCCCATGTCACCGATGAGCGATTTTGCACGTTTTTGCAATGATGCAAAATTGCTCATCGGTGTCACACGCAGCAACATCACTAATGCGGCCGGATGTGCGTCACCAATTCCGTGACCCCAACGACTCCGCATTAGCGATGTCACAGCATGTAGAGTCCCCTTTAGAGTACAAGTCAGTAGTCATTCTGTGTGCATTCCACACAGATTCTCCTGTGTCAGGAGCGGGCCGTCATGTGACCACAGATATGTGATTTGCAAATTTGGGGCCACATACCGACTAGACTTGTCCCGTGCTCATCTAGTCTGTATGTGACCACATGTATGCAAATCACACGTGGTATCGGCACAGGAGAATCCTCACAGCGTGCAGTGCACACATTGTGAGGAGTCACAAACCTGCAGTCATATAGAGTGACAAATAGACACATGGAGCTACTGCAGACTTGTAACCTAAGACAACACTGTAAGGATTCACAAGTCTGCACTCACATAGACAGACACATAGATCAACTCCAGACTTGTAACCTCAGACTGGACAACTTCTGTAATGAATTAAGCGTTTCCTTTCCTAGAGCACTCGTTCATTTAGGCTGGAGTATACAACGCCAGTCTTAATGAATCAGCCCCTATAACTTGAATGAAATAGGATCGCATTGCACCCGCAGCATGCTGCGACTGTTTTCTTGGAACCGGACTCATATAGTAATATTGGTCTGAATGGAATGCAATTTTTTTATCGCATTCCACTCGCTCTGTATTACTCGCCATGTGTGATGACCCAAAGTTTCCAAGTTGCATCTGACATCCATGCTTTTGTGAATAATAGTAGAGTCACTGATATATGCAATCGACATTTTTAAACTGAGTTGTCAAGAGTAAAGCTCCTTAGGGCCCCTTTACACACTGAGACTTTCTAGTGATCCCACCAGCGATCCTGACCTGGCCAGGATCACTAGAAAGTTGCTGGTGAACTGTCAAACAGGCAGATCTGGCGAACGATGCAGCAGCGATACGGACCTGCAGAACGACCTCGCTGGCCATTGGGGACGTGTCACACAGCAGGGGCCGCTATAGCACGCTGGGTTCTAAGTCGGTAACGATGTCATTGTAACGGTGTTTAAACACACCGATACATGCTGCGCAGCGGGAAACAAAGGACCAAAAAATGGTCCTGAAAGATTTGTAGCGATCAGCAACCTCACAGCGGGAGCCAGGTCACTGATGCGTGTCACACACTGCAATGTCGCTGGGGAGGTCGCTATTATGTCACAAAACCGGTGACGTTACAGTGATATCGCTAGCAATGTTGAAGTGTGTAAAGGGTCCTTTAGAGGTATTTTTATATGCAGGTTTGTGGAAAACCTGGATGAGGACCATGTTGGAGTGAGAGGAGACAAGGAACATTGTTTCCTTTACTGTTTGATTCCTTAGTAAACTTCAGTAGCTAAATCAGTTAAATCAGTATGGTGATAATGATATGGTGATAATGGTGTAATAATAGTAGTCATTTGTGCAGCTTATCTTTTCTTTATGACCACAATTATTGGAGCACATGGAACACTGGATTGACTGAATGACTGAATCTTGTTTTACAACGATAGCCATAGACTGCATTAAACCAACAATAAGGATAAAATAAGCAATAAGTACAAAATGCAGACTCTGCCCCTTGCTGTATTAAGTTGTATACAGAAAAGTACGATATTTTTCACCATAGCCATACATCCACAGGAATCCATAGTCACATAAACCTGTCAGGGAATCATTTTACAGGATTACATTAGCATTGTTTACAAAGGCAATGACTTATTTGTGACTGCTGTAATTCATTAAAAGCAGGACACTTAAGAAGGGTTAATTGATTAGACCTTTTAAAAGGTGGTAAATGTATAGTTGGGTTATTTAAGGACGGTGCATGTTGTCTCCAAAAATGAGAGGTGCCAAAGTGGTATATATTTTTTAAATGAGGGAATTGAGACTGCCGTTAATTATCTTATTGATAGTAGTGAACAGTAGATTGGTGTGACCGTCCATTTCTCTGTAGTCTGGCAATGGAAAGGTTTTTTGTTTTTTTTTAAAGTAACATTTTTAAAGAGATCACAATAGGTAACGTCATTGTAACTCACAACATGAATTACATATTGTGTTGGTATCAATAAAAAGCTTTTGATCAATTGTGAGGTCATAGATGGACCAGGTTAATCTATGCAGATGGTAATTATATGGGAATAGTTATTGTCACGATTCCTATGTGCAGCACATTCTGTATTGTTCTGCCATGCTCTCCTGCAGAGCTGGTAAATGTTGCTTATGGTGCAGAGCGTTTTGCAGGATGAATGCTCTGCCGGTTGTTTCACAGCACTGGGTTCCACGCTGGTCCTGGGTGGTGCTCACACAGATACTTCACGTTCCTGGTGATTGCTCTGCTTCATTAGGGAGCATGTTAGCTCAGGACACCGCCATCCGTACTTCCTGTTTACAGTTGTGCTGTTGGCGCCCGTGGGGCTCAGTGTTCAGATCTTGGCTCTCGACTCCAGACTGTTGTTGACCCATCTCTGCCTGTCCTCCCCTGTTTCTGTTGTGAGTTCCCAGCTTCTGACCTCGGATTTCCTCCTGACCATGTACCCGCCTGCTCCCTGTATTTTGTTCGTACTCTCCTGGAAGCCTCACCTTCAGCTTGTATCTTCTGACCTCGTCTCTGTTTGCCCCCTGTGTTCTGTCATGTCCTCCTGGTCTATGATCTCGTACTGTCTGACTACCTCTCCAATTACTGCATGCAAGTAGTGTCTAGTGCCACCTAGTGACAGTCATCACAGTTATCTCCTGAGTCTTTAGTTTCTCCATGCACCTGGAACACATTACATTATGCTTCTATTAGAGAAAATACTTTATACGTTTCTCCTCACAACACATAGGATATATGTCGGCCAAATGCTTATTTAGCAGAACACTATTGATCTCACCTGTATCATAAATGCGCGTGCTCTGCTTGGCTGACAATTCATGTCTTTTAATGACAAAAGGCAAAATATGTTACCATTTACCATCAATAGAAAGACAGACAGGTGCAAACATACTGGTTTGGTTGATTTTTATCTAATGTACTAATGAAGCTAATCAAGAGAATGCCGAGAGTGCGCAAAGCAGTAATCAAAGCAAAAGGTGGCTACTTTGAAGAACCTAGAATATAAGACATATTTTCAGTTGTTTCACACTTTTTTGTTAAGTATTTCATTCCACATGTTTTAATTCATAGTTTTGATGCCTTCAATTTGAATCTACAATTTTCAGAGTCATGAAAATAAAAAAAAAACCCTTTGAATGAGAAGGCGTGTCCAAACATTTGGGCCATACTGTATATGGCCAGCTTTAGTTTTTACAGCCAATGAGTCAGATTTCATTATTAGATCAGAATACATTTAACTATATCTGATGTCAGTCCACAAATTATAATCTGCCAGATCTGACACTATTCTTCCATTATGGACCATGAACACCTATTCTAAGCACTGATTTATTTTTAACCCCTTCACAACCTATGATGTACTGGTACCCCTTTAATGTGGGCTTGCATCTTTCCCTGCATGCCCGCTGATCTACCCACCGCTGTTAACTATTTAAAGCCCACTGTCTTTCTCTGACAGCGGGATTTAACACATGCTGGGGGGATATCATCATTCCCTGCTCCCATCAGCAGCCCCTTGATATTATCGCAGGACGCCGATGGGTTTTCATAACAGCCGAGGGTCAGCTGATGATCACTGTCATGAGAAACTTCCTGTGAATGTTAGCTGCAAGCTGACCTTCTTAGGACTTCAGCGTTTCTGCTGTGCAGTGCGGTGCTAATGCACTGCTTTGTACAGCACAAGCAATCGGATGATCGCAGCTTCAAGTCCCCTAAGGGGACTAGTATTAGTAAAAACATAAATTGACATGCTGGGGTTCAAGAACACCTCACCGCAGGTTAGTTTATGGAGAGTCTAAAAGAAGCACAATGACCATGGGGTTTCTCTAAGTCCCATCCAATGTGCTTCTACTAGCAAAAATACAGTGCGTCCAAAATGCTGCTAAGGGTACGGTTCCACTTGCGATTTGCACAGATGAGTGCAATCCAATAAAACAATGGACTGCACTCGCACCAGTGCAAAACTATGGGGCAGTGTCCATCTGTGATTTATTTCTCATGCAAAGCGGAATGCGGAATGAATCGAAGCATGCTGCGTTTGGCAGCGAGTCTCGGCTCATTCAGCCCCATACAAGTCTATGGGAGCGTGTGAAACATTACACTGCACTCGCATGTAATTCGACTGCAGTTCGATGTATGCAGACACAGAAAGCAGAGGAGATGGGTAGAAAGTACTCCCTCCCTCTTCTCCGCAGCTGTAACCCGATCGCAAGATCGCATCACAGTCGCATGACCCTCGGCTGATGCTCGCAGCAGAGGGCTATTAGCATATCGCTTCCGATGCTCTCGCATCAGAAGCTATACGCTAGTGGAACCATACCCTAACACTGATCATGGGCACATGCCCTTAGAGAATGTATTGTGTAGTAAAGAAGGGACATTCATCTAGCTAAATGGTAGGGAAAAATCTCTAAAACACATAGGCTTAACTTGCCCTTTAAGTGTATCCTGGGGTCACCTGAGGAAGCGTTAGACATCTATGTCACAAAACTGACCTTTAAGCTACACAGTCACTTCTCAATATGTTTTTAATAATCATAATTACAAAAACAAGAAAAAATAGACACAATCTCATGTGGAAATGTTTTGTTGTTGGCTCACAATGTTGCACATAAATATGTCTAGCAGAAGGCATGTTCATTTGCATTTTGTCTTCAATCTCTTTTTAGTTGAGGCAATCATATGAGGAAGTCTTGTGTTCCATTCAGAGGCAATTGGAATACACCGCTGATTGGAGAGTCACATTTCAACCTCGCTGTGTTCAGATCCGTGTTGATTTCTCCAGGAAAGCTGGAATCTATTATTACTATTTTAAGAGATAAGAATTAACAATTGCGTTCTAGGTGGTTTGGCCGGCACCCATTGGTTGTACATGAATTTATATTATTTACTCCTCTAGCCGGTTTATGATCCAACACATTTTATTTTTTTATTCAAAAAGCAAATTTCTATTGAAAGAGGTTTTCTCTGTTTAAAAATAATGTTTAAAACCCCCTTTACAACTAATGCATGGCACATCACGAGTCCTGTCTCTGACTTTGATGCGGGGTCGCATGCCAAGCTTGCAACCTTCCCTTCACCTGCCTCGCTAAGGGAGGAGTGGCGCTAAACCTGTAGCTGTTAAAGCTGACAATCTCTGAAAAATAAAAATAAAATAAAAGTTCAAATCACCCCCCTTATACCATATTCAAAATTAAGAAATAAAGCAAAAATAAAAAATACACATATTTGGTATCGCTGGATTTGTAAAAGTCTGATCATCAAAATCTAAAATAAAATAATCCGATCAGTAAAGAGTGTAATGATAAAAAAAAAACAAAACACCAGAATTGTAGTCTACTACCTTTGGGTGTCGACCTGCAGAAATGTATATGCCTGAAAATGGTGCAAGACAGAGCACATGCTAATGGAGCCTGCTCCATTATAGTCAATGGCCCTGTCGGCGCATGCATCCGAAACACATTTTGCAGGGTGGGAGAGGAGGTTCGGACAGATGCCCCGACGGGAAAACTGAACGTAGGGAAAAACGCAATGTGAAAGGGGCCTTAGAGTACATACTGATGATGAACAAGAAGCAATTCCACAATGGTTTAAATTTTAAGGCATTTAGCATACAGTAAAAATGACCTTCTTGGTGAAGGTCATTTGGTGATGGGTTATCCTGTATGGTGAAGGAGTTCATCATACGGGATAAATAATTTTATATTCCAAAGGATCAGGAATTTGTGGACACAGTGATTCCAAAAATGTTTATTTTTATTTTATGTGATTTGAACCTTTAGGCCCCAGTTGGTTAAGATTTGGGATTATTACGTCAATTTTGATGAAGGCTCTGCTTTAGAAAGATGCACTAAATTCATTAGTGGCATATTTGAGCTGCAAGGTGCCACTGAAGGAAATGTATTCTGGTCTGGGGCTGCTGTTGCAAATTATAATGAATTTGTTGCCATTTCTTATCTTAGCCCCTTCTCAGCTATGGTCTGCCCACTTTTGTAAAAATTTGCAGTGCAGTTGTGACCTATGTAAAAATGCCAAAATTCTCAAAGCTTTTGCACAACTACAAGTTGCGCCATTTCACACAGTCTTGAACCAAAATTCTGGCAAGAACCATTTGATTAGTTGGACCCTTGGGTTTAACTCTTTTTTTATACTCTGCATTTTTTGTAAACTTATCAATCTCATATGAAGACTATAGACAGTCAGTCTTCAAAGAGGTACCAACAAGGCAGATTCGGAAGCTTTCATTAGTCCCCCAGCTGCCTTGAGAACACAGTACTGTCTACATTATGTCATTGCATTGTGCATATGATGGGGGAGGTGGGTGTAATGATTGACAGAAAAGAACTCCCTTCCTCCAATTATAGTTGGTATTTGAAAGCGGCATCTGTATTCATAAATTGTTCTATACATCCTATCCCAATCCATTAGAAAGGGATTAAGCCATATTTGTTCAGGTATACTTAAAGGGTTTATATGGTATAAATCCATACGTCTACAGTGACTCTGCATGCACTGTGTGCTGGAAGGATTCGCTGGTTTCAGAGCTGGTAATGGCGGTCACATGGCCTCATTCTGACTAAAGAGGCACAGCCACGCTCAAAGTATTTGCATTAAGTGAGGCCACACACCTCTAGTTGGAATGTGGCTGGGAGAATACATATAGCCTCAGGACCACTGTTCCCGGTTTTGAAACCGATGGGTTTAGAAACTTACCGGACAACTCCTTTAATGTGACTTTGACTCACTCATTATCAAAAGCAAACCCATAGCAAGAAGGGAAATCCTTTTTGATAGATGTAGCTATAAACTCATTTCAACATATAGCTAATGTGACACTTTGCATGATAATGTAAGTGTAGTTGTATATATATACAGTCATATGAAAAAGTTTGGGCACCCCTATTGATGTTAACCTTTTTTCTTTATAACAATTTGGGTTTTTGCAACAGCTATTTCAGTTTCATATATCTAATAACTGATGGACTGAGTAATATTTCTGGATTGAAATGAGGTTTATTGTACTAACAGAAAATGTGCAATCCACATTTAAACAAAATTTGACTGGTGCATAAGTATGGGCACCCTTATCAATTTCTTGATTTGAACACTCCTAACTACTTTTTACTGACTTACTAAACCACTAAATTGGTTTTGTAACCTCATTGAGCTTTGAACTTCATAGGCAGGTGTATCCAATCATGAGAAAAGGTATTTAAGTTGGCCACTTGAAAGTTGTTCTCCTATTTGAATCTCCTATGAAGAGTTGACTCGCCCATCCCAGGGCTATGGGACACCCGGTGCCGGGCTGGACTAGTCCGGGGGTAGTCAGTGGTGGCTAAGCCCAGCTCCGTACCCTGGTGGGGCCAATTAATATGGCTTCAGTGGGGTTGATTAAAGTTTGTATTTTTGTGACGCCACATGTGGTTTGTGGCTATTAAGCTGCCGCTGCTGTATGAGGCCTCCGGGGCTGGTGGTGTGGCAGCTCGGATGGTCCTGCACCCCACAGGTGGAGCGGTGCCCCGGGGCAACAGTTGGTGCTCGTGAGAGTCTATGGTGTGATGTGTGAATAATACGGTGCAGGGCCGACAGGCAGTGAAAGACACAGGCACAAACAGTAGTCTCTTTACCTTCTCCTCTTTTACTTGGCAACAGTTTAGTCCTGGGAGACTGTTACAGGTGGTAGAGAGCTCCGGCCGGCCTGGAAGTAACTGAGGTATCTTTTTGGCCAGATGAGTATGAGGCCTACTCCTGTTCTTTCTTTACTGTTATAGGACCCTGCTCTCTGGCTTAGCAATGGCCCTCTTGCTGCTGGGACCGGTGGTACGTCCCTCTCCCTGTGTGGTAGGCTGCGCAGGCCCTCTCTGGTGCTTCTCTGCTGGAGTCCACACCGGGCCCTGGTGATGCAGCTGTACCTTCGGGCTGTTTATGGGCCAGGTGCTTGCAGCTCTCCTGCCCTTCGGATCCGGCTACCAGGGAGTATTTTAGCTCCTGGTGGCCACAGACTCCGATGTCCGAGTCTCTTCTGTGCCTCTCTGCTCTTCCTGCTTCACTGGGCCAAGCTATTCCAGCTCCAGGCCCCAGTCCGCAGGACAGCACTACTCTGCATCTGCTTTCTCTGCTTTCTCTCTACAGACTGAACACTAACTCCTCCCTCAGGTCAGACTTAAGGAATGCTCCCTGGAACTCCAGGTTCAGAGCTCCCCCTGCTGGCCTGAGGGAGAAACTGCGTTGGATGTTGAACTTACTGGCCAATAGACCTCCCAATTACCTCCAGGCTCAGCATTAACCCTTTGGAGGGGCAATGCTGTTGTGGCGACCAGGTCCTGGGGCACCACACTCCCCCTTAGTTAAACTCAGTACTCCCGGACTGAAGAAACAAAAATAAAATATAACATGTTAACATTTCATCCCTTTATGGGAGGCGCATTACTTAAACGTTACAAACTTAAATAAAACTATATAAGAGTCTAGTGTGGCTCCCTGCCGGGTGTCCAATACACTGCTCCATGGGGGACCCGCCGCGATAAAACCCCCAACGTAGGCTCTGGGCGTGCGTCAGAGCATTGATGACCCCACTCTATACACGCCGGATGGGTTTTTCTTCAGGGGTGCTGAGCACACTGGTGCTAACTATGAACAATTAAAGTGTTGGCCACTCATAGTCCAGTGACCCAGTTGTCCATATACTCAATCATTTAAATAAAAAGCATTTTATACACAACATTTTAAATAACTATATACATTCTAATAGGTACTTTTCTTTTTACTCTCTATACCTTGGAGGGGGCTGTCCCCGAGTGCTACGTTGGGACCTGCGTAGCCCTGGCGTTTGTCCCTGACTGCTTGGAGTTTCTGCTACCTCAGTGCTACGGGTAGGCCTAACCCTGATAGGTATGCGTGATGATTGCCTACATGGTCTGAGAGTCGCCAAGGGTACGACAGGTTCACCACTGACAGGGGGTTGATTCTCCTGTTCCACTGCTGGCGTGTCATCTTGTGTTGGGGCGGACAGTTTCTTAGCTGGATCTGGAACCTCTTCTGTTTCTGGCTCGACCAATTGCGGGAACGTCAAGACTGGTATCACTATAGCATTATTTATTCGGGTCCAAGTTTTGGGGAATTTTCCAAGGATTGTTTGGATCATCTCTTCCTCTTTTTCTTGAATTTGGGGACTTTCTTGTACTTCCTCTACTTCCTTTTGGATTTTGCACCGTTCAGGGCACACTTTCAGGAGGTCTCTAGAAACTGCTTGATAGGTCTTTCCTTCATCTTTGCTTATGAGACACACTTTACTGTTATCAAAATTGGAAGGAATAATGGTGTAGGGTTCATTCTCCCACTGATCATCTAATTTATACGCCCTCCGCTTTTTCTACTCAGGCATTCATGCAGAGGAACAATTACAATGCTCTGGAATGGCCATCCTAGTCCCCAGACCTGAATATCATTGAAAATCTGTGGGATGATTTAAAGCGGGCTGTCCATGCTCGGCGACCATCAAACTTAACTGAACTGGAATTGTTTTGTAAACAGGAATGGTCAAATATACCTTCATCCAGGATCCAGGAACTCATTAAAAGCTTCAGGAAGCGACTAGAGGCTGTTATTTTTGCCAAAGGAGGATCTACAAAATATTAATGTCACTTTTATGTTGAGGTGCCCATACTTTTGCACTGGTCAAATTTTGTTTAAATTCTTGTTTAAATGCGGATTGCACATTTTCTGTTAGTACAATAAACCTCATTTCAATCCAGAAATATTACTCAGTCCATCAGTTATTAGATATATGAAACTGAAACAGCTGTTGCAAAAACCCAAATTGTTATAAAGAAAAACGTTTAACATTAATAGGGATGCCCAAACTTTTTCATATGACTGTTTATATACAGTTAGGTCCAGAAATATTTGGACAGTGACACAAGTTTTGTTATTTTAGCTGTTTACAAAAACATGTTCAGAAATACAATTATATATATAATATGGGCTGAAAGTGCACACTCCCAGCTGCAATATGAGAGTTTTCACATCCAAATCGGAGAAAGGGTTTAGGAATCATAGCTCTGTAATGCATAGCCTCCTCTTTTTCAAGGGACCAAAAGTAATTGGACAAGGGACTCTAAGGGCTGCAATTAACTCTGAAGGCGTCTCCGTCGTTAACCTGTAATCAATGAAGTAGTTAAAAGGTCTGGGTTTGATTACAGGTGTGTGGTTTTGCATTTGGAAGCTGTTGCTGTGACCAGACAACATGCGGTCTAAGGAACTCTCAATTGAGGTGAAGCAGAACATCCTGAGGCTGAAAAAAAAGAAAAAATCCATCAGAGAGATAGCAGACATGCTTGGAGTAGCAAAATCAACAGTCGGATACATTCTGAGAAAAAAGGAATTGACTGGTGAGCTTGGGAACTCAAAAAGGCCTGGGCATCCACGGATGACAACAGTGGTGGATGATCGCCGCATACTTTCTTTGGTGAAGAAGAACCCATTCACAACATCAACTGAAGTCCAGAACACTCTCAGTGAAGTAGGTGTATCTGTCTCTAAGTCATCAGTAAAGAGAAGACTCCATGAAAGTAAATACAAAGGGTTCACATCTAGATGCAAACCATTCATCAATTCCAAAAATAGATAGGCCAGAGTTAAATTTGCTGAAAAACACCTCATGAAGCCAGCTCAGTTCTGGAAAAGTATTCTATGGACAGATGAGACAAAGATCAACCTGTACCAGAATGATGGGAAGAAAAAAGTTTGGAGAAGAAAGGGAACGGCACATGATCCAAGGCACACCACATCCTCTGTAAAACATGGTGGAGGCAACGTGATGGCATGGGCATGCATGGCTTTCAATGGCACTGGGTCACTTTTGTTTATTGATGACATAACAGCAGACAAGAGTAGCCGGATGAATTCTGAAGTGTACCGGGATATACTTTCAGCCCAGATTCAGCCAAATGCCGCAAAGTTGATCGGACGGCGCTTCATAGTACAGATGGACAATGACCCCAAGCTTACAGCCAAAGCTACCCAGGAGTTCATGAGTGCAAAAAAGTGGAACATTCTGCAATGGCCAAGTCAATCACCAGATCTTAACCCAATTGAGCATGCATTTCACTTGCTCAAATCCAGGCTTAAGACGGAAAGACCCACAAACAAGCAAGACCTGAAGGCTGCGGCTGTAAAGGCCTGGCAAAGCATTAAGAAGGAGGAAACCCAGCGTTTGGTGATGTCCATGGGTTCCAGACTTAAGGCAGTGATTGCCTCCAAAGGATTCGCAACAAAATATTGAAAATAAAAATATTTTGTTTGGGTTTGGTTTATTTGTCCAATTACTTTTGACCTCCTAAAATGTGGAGTGTTTGTAAAGAAATGTGACAATTCCTACAATTTCTATCAGATATTTTTGTTCAAACCTTCAAATTAAACGTTACAATCTGCACTTGAATTCTGTTGTAGAGGTTTCATTTCAAATCCAATGTGGTGGCATGCAGAGCCCAACTCGCCAAAATTGTGTCACTGTCCAAATATTTCTGGACCTAACTGTATATATATATATATATATATATATATATAAAAAAAATATATACGGTGTATATATACACACACACACATTTTTACAACATAAATCACCTTTATGACCACTGCTAATGTATAGACAAGGTAGGAATAGTTTAAGCAATCTCCACTGTAATCAAGACAACAGATTACCTTCTTATTTTTTCACCTAGTAGATCTATCAAGATATTTAGACCTTAATTCATCAAGCTATAGAGAGAACAAGTCCCCATTACACTAACAGTCCATATTGATCTTCTAATTCATCAGAAACGGGGATTTCACTGAAGACAGAGAATTGGTTATGTGCAGGGTCTATTAATTTATACTC
This sequence comes from Anomaloglossus baeobatrachus, assembly GCF_048569485.1. Classification (NCBI taxonomy): domain Eukaryota; kingdom Metazoa; phylum Chordata; class Amphibia; order Anura; family Aromobatidae; genus Anomaloglossus; species Anomaloglossus baeobatrachus. Next base: position 488,622,427 of record NC_134355.1, read on the forward strand.
CAAGACCCCACGTGTTATTGCAAAGCCAAAATATTCTTTAAAAAGTGTCAATTTTCTCTGCTTTTTGTATTTATCTAATATGTTATTATACTGGTCTCATTCTGTCAGCTTTTTCAATGTGGAGGATATAGGTGAAGATCCCTTCAATAATATCTCTAAACAAGTACACAGTTATGCATCAATATATTCTTGTATTGTAAAAATGTAGAATAGTTTTCTTTTTAGAAATCCCTAAAACCAAGTAAAATAAATTTTTGAGTTTGTAATTTGCCTTAGAAAAAAAATCCTTTTATTCTGTAGTAGCATACTGGTGCTATCTCTATGTGTGATATCATTCACACATACAGGTGCATGTCAATAAATTAGAATATCATCAAAAAGTCCCTTTTTGTATTAAATTACTGAAATTAAATTAACTTTTTGATGATATTCTAATTTATTGAGATGTACCTGTACATCAGCAGCATTTGTTGCTTATTAACCACCAAGGGGCTTAGTGCTCACTCACACTAGCATATAACTCGAATGAATGCTATCTGATGTTTTATCGGATATTTCTTTGACCAATATTATATTTGGAGCATTGCTGACTGCATGCTGTGAGTGGTTCCTCAAATTCGATTACGCACACCCTTTCAAGTCAATGGGTATGTGTGAAAAATTTGACTGCCCTCGGATGTCATCTGAGTGCAGTCTCATATACACTGATATAAACAATGGAGATGATGGAGAAATTAAATTCTCCATCTTTTCCGCACCTCTGCTCGGATTCTTGCAAGAAAGAAAATCGGATCACAGTAAGATGATGGCTCACACTCGCATCAAAGTTTGACCTGAGTGTCATTTGTATATAGCATCTGATTCTCTGGCTTGAGAGAATTATCACCAGTCTGAACAAGCCTTATAGTGAAATGTCACTAGCAAAATATCTACTGCAATTCAACGATGGAGAGATGAAACTCATTTTAAATGAAAATTATTTACCTTAAGTAGGAATTCAGCCCAGGGGGTAAAACTTCTGAGTGGTCCCCTAACAATTTAACCCTGAGTACAAATATGGTGGTGCACCCAATTGTGGGTAAAGAGGAACCGTAACAGATGACAGTCTGTGCTGTTGCTGAAAATAAAGCTCTACGCAAAGGCCAACATTGATATTACCGCCATACAGTGACCATATAGTGGTAGATATCAGTCCTGCAGAGCACATAAGAGATTACAGTACAGTTACAGATACAGACTTGCAGCTACCATTATTAGCTTATTGAGTTATTCACATTTTCCCAAATTTTATGACTGGCCCAGGCCGACATGACAACTTCTTCCAGCCTAAACTAAGCTACAGAGTTTACAACAAATACACATCTGACTTTTCAAATTTCCAACACGGTCCTCATCTATTCCCCATCTGCACAACCTCCCCATCTTGCTGATACCCCAATACTGAGCCGCAGCTGCCATATTTATCTCTATTAATGTACCTGCTGTGTGATAAATAACAGTGCTCCTCTTACTGGCCCACATAATAATGCCACCACTGTGTCCCTTACAAAGTAAAATGCCTCCTTTGTGCCCTCTAGATGGTAAAATTGCCCCTAGAAAATATTAATGCCCTGTACAAGTGCCCTAGTTAACAATATTCACATTTTGCCTCTAGGAAGTAATAATGCTCCATTGCATCTTTGACTGTTACAGTACCTCAAGTGCCCCTCTAACAATAATACATCTTATGTGCCCACCTAACATTTAATAATATCTCCTTAAATGTGGTGCTTTTATACCCCAATTGAGGTGTTCTTACTGTAACAGCATTTGCTGATGCGCTCTCTATAGGGCAGGGTTCCCCAACCTCTTTTACCTTGAGAGCCACATACTTTGAAAGTTGGTCGAGAGCCACACTGTAGAAATGAAGATGAAGTCAAAGCCAATTTAGCAGTAGAAAACAGGGAAAAACAATTGGAAATAAAGAATCTTCCCCATATTGATATCAGAGAGAAAAAGTGACCTCCATACACAACACAATCTACTATACCAAGACCAATAATACCACATACAGTGGAGAAATACCGCCACAAGGTGACCAGACAATATATTACCACCACATAGTGACCGAATACAGGCACATACAATGGAGAAATACCGCGACACTATGACCAGATAACATATTACCAAAACATAATGATCAAATACAACCACATACAAGAGAGTAATACCACCACACCATAATTAGACCACGTAGTAACTGAATATTACCACATACAAGGGAGAAATAGTGCAACACTTTGACCAGAGCATATAATGATCAAATAATACCACACAAAAGAGACAAATAACACCACACTGTGATCAGACCACAAATTACTACCACACAGGGACGTAAAATATTACAATAATGATCATGAATAAAAACCACAATACTAATAACACTAATATTATCATCAGTGCCATTTTACAAAGAAGCTCTGCATATAGTGTACAGATAATACAGTGATCACCAGTGACATTATACATAGGGGCTCTGTCTACAGTGTATAGTGTGTGTGTACATGTAATACACTGTCTTACCAGTGATATCTCTACCTGAAGTTATTCATCTTTGCTTTTCCTCTTCATCTGGTGCTGACCGCCATCACTTCTTGCTGCCATGACGCGACTTTACAGAAAATAACACGCAGTCACTTATAGCTGATCACTCCCAGAGCACATTCGCCATTTTTAACCAATTTCTACACTACATCAAACTTTTGTTCCCTCATGGAAGGACAGTATCCTCAAAATTAACTTATATTTCATCAGTAATAATGTCCCCTAAATTGCCCCTACAGTAATTGTGCCCCACTTGCCACCATAAACTAATAATTTTTGTCCCTCATTCTGACCCCATATAGTAATTATGTCCCTCATCCTGGCCCCTTTTATTTAATAATGTCCCCCATCCTGGCCCCCTTTATTTAATAATGTCTGAGGAAACAAGTGGAATCAGAACGGGTTATTTGCTTCCTGCACAAAATATCCCCACACACACTGCTCATCTCCAAAATAGCCCCACAAAGTACCCCTACCATAATGCACCCCCAAACTTGCACTTTCTAAAATATCTTCCCCATACTACATGTCTGCATAAATTCCCCTGCTCCTCATTATACTATGCTGCCTTTCACAATCTCCTTCCTAATTGCCTCATAATGACCAACATTACCCCATAATGTCCCCATTGCTCCAAAATGTCCCACTTTGTTTCATATTTTCCTTCATTGCCCCATAATGTCCCAATCAGCTTCATAATTTCCTCCATTGCTCCATAATGTCTCAATTAATTTGCTCCATAATGTTACCATTGCTCCATAATGTGCCAAGTTGCCTCATAATATCCACATTACCCCATAATACTTCTCATTCCCCCACAATGTCCCAATTTACTCTATGATGTGTAAATTTACTCTATAATGTCCCCCACTGCCCTATAATGTCCCAATTTGCTTCCTAATGTTCTCCACATTTCCCCAAAATGTCCAAATTTGCTCCATAATGTCCCTCATTGACCCACAATTTACTCTATAATATCTGCTATTTCACAATAATGTCACAATACGCTTCATAATGTACCTCATTGCCCCCATAATGTCCCAGTTTGTTTTATAATGTCCTTCACTGCCCTATAATGTCCCAATATGCTTCATAATGTCCTCCACTCACCCATAATGTCCCTCATTGCCCCATAATGTCCCAATTTGTTTTATTATGTCCCCCACTGCCCTATAATGTCCCAATATGCTTCATAATTAGGGATGAGTGAGTATACTCTTTACTACTCGGTACTCGCCGAGTAGTACGGTATTCGGGCTACTCGTTACTCTGTGGGTATCCTTGTGATTACTCATTAGGAGTAGTGTTGTGATTTTCAGTTATGCTGTTGCTGCTGTGGGGCTCCCTCTTGTGGCCAGGAATGGTTTGACACAGACCAGGTGTTCTTGAGCAATGGGCGTTTCCTCCTGGCTGTCCTGGCCGGTTATCATTTGTTCTGTGGTTTACCTGCCTTTTCATCTTGCTCCAGACCACTTCTACCCCAGATAAGTGCTTGGTTCTTTCTTATGTTGTTTTTGTTCTTTTGTTCTTATCTGGGTTGTCAATTATTGTGGTTATTGTCCGTTTATTTGCATGCAGGAACCTTCCTTCTCTGTTGCTTTGCTGGGGAGCTTCCTGCAGCTATGTTTGAAGCATTACTCCTGTAAGTCCATGTGTTTGTTGCTTCTTGAATTTGTAATTGTTCCTGTTTTCTGTTCATTGGTTTGACAAGAGCGCCTGATATAGGATGGAGTGAAGATCGTGCGATCTGAGGACCTTTTTGTACTATTAGGTATTTGGGTTTTTGTAGGGTTTTTCTCTGGCCACCATCAGCCCCTTTCCTATTTAGTTAGTGGACCTTACCTTTGCTAATCCTATCCTCCATCTGTGTATTGTATTTTCCTATATCACCGTAGTCTTTGAATTTGGGGGGCTTGCTATACCTTTTGCAGTCTATTTCTGAGGCAGAAAGTTATTCATCCTTCCTTCCTTTAGCATAGCTAGTTCTCCGGCTGGGTTCGCGGTGCATAGGATGATAGTTCACCCCTCAGCTACTTCTATTGTTGATGGTTAGTAAGGGGATGGCGGCCAGATTAGTTGCCAATGCTCTTATCACCTTTTTTTTGCCAATGATACATTGTGATCTTCCATGGTTCCGGATCATAACAGAGTAGTGAGTAGGGATGGGCGATCCTGAACTATAAAGATAGATAAATCACATTATTAAAAAACATTATGATCATACTTACAGATCCCGTGACGCATCCTGCAGACTCTGCCTCCAAGCGCTTCTCCTTCTGCGTCTGTCTGATCATTCCTGTGGTCGCCCGGTAACCAGCACTGACTACAAAAGGACCTTCAATGACGTCATAGCCATGTGACCCAGTCATGTGTGAATGCTGTATTACTTCAGTGGCTACAAACTGGTCACATGACTATGACGTCTCAAAGGTCCTGGTTACTGAACTTTGACAGTTTCTGTGCTAGTGTCGCATCGGCATCACCCAGTACGGCCGCACACTCTCCTGACAGGAGCGGTCGGCGCTCATGTCCGGAGAGTGTCAGCCTAGTGGCTGGGGACAAGTGAGTTGAGTACTGAGCTCCAAAGAGAGAGGAGCTAAGTGAAAAAGCTCTGCGCTGGGTGCGCAGCGGTGACCCAGGAGCAGAGGCGGATGGTAACCAGTTTCAGGGGGAGCTGTGACCTGAGGCTTGTGAAGGAGCCCAGAGGGTGCAAGGACCTGACTGGACCGAGCACGGACGGGGCATAGGGCCCTAGCCAAGGAAGTCTTCAGGAGCCTTGGTAATTGACCTGACTGGGGAGGTAGACTGTAAGGACCTCTTCGACCGACCTGAACATAAGAGCATCAGCAGAAAATGAATAGGACCAGGGTCTGGGACAAAGGGACTTAACTTACAGGGTCCACACTGCCTGCTCTTTAGAGAGAAGTGACTGCTAGACATAGCAGCCGGCCTCAAAAGTTCCACACTACGGGTACCCACTATACTACACGGACAAATTGCGAGGAAGAAGCACCTGGATCACACAGTGGCACTGATAGTACCGGCGATCTGATCTGGCCGTCCCCTGCAGGTCACATGTGAGTAAAGACTTTTTTTACCATCAGCATGTGTCTCCTTTCTGTAACCCGATCCAGCACCATGATAACCAGCAGTGTGTGTTCCTGTTTTCCTGCATTATCAACCCTATCCAGCACCACGATAACCAACAGTGTGTGTCCCTGTTTCCTGCATTGTGCATCTCATCCAACTCCAAGAGGTCTCATAGCCTGTTCCTGCACTATCCACCCCATTCAACACCAAGAGGGCATCTGGGCCTTCCCTACCTGTGGAGGGACTCACATCTAGCTGCTCCATTCCATCAGCCCCGGCCCCCTTACACAGCAGCGGTGGAATACCCATTACCGCAACCCACAGGTGGCATCACAAACACTTATCCCTTGTAAATAACCCCTTTCATCGAGTGTCCACTAAACCCCAGGTCCGGGGAACCTCGAGCCACAGTTATCCCAGATCCGAACAGCTCGCCTTCCTAGGGGCGGCATATATACAGTATATATCTATATATATAAATTAAATGTACACAGTATATAGTTGTATAAAAATAAGTAAATAATTACAAAAAAATGACGTAGTGCTCTGCAGTATTTTTGATTTTCAGTGCACATAAAGCGGACGACTACGGCTGCCACCCCGATCTGCCTTGCTTTACTTTTACTGTCAATCAACATACAGGAAAGCCCATTTTTAATTTTTTTTTTAGTTACAGTCATATGAAAAAGTTTGGGCACCCCTATTAATGTTAACCTTTTTTCTTTATAACAATTTGGGTTTTTGCAACAGCTATTTCAGTTTCATATATCTAATAACTGATGGACTGAGTAATATTTCTGGATTGAAATGAGGTTTATTGTACTACCAGAAAATGTGCAATCCGCATTTAAACAAAATTTGACCGGAGCAAAAGTATGGACACCTCATCATAAAAGGGACATTAATATTTTGTAGATCCTCCTTTTGCAAAAATCACAGCCTCTAATAACTTCCTGTAGCTTTTAATGAGTTCCTGGATCCTGGATGAAGGTATATTTGACCATTCCTGTTTACGAAACAATTCCAGTTCAGTTAAGTTTGATGGTCGCCGAGCATGGACAGCACGCTTCAAATCATCCCACAGATTTTCAATGATATTCAGGTCTGGGGACTGGGATGGCCATTCCAGAACATTGTAATTGTTCCTCTGCATGAATGCCTGAGTAGATTTGGAGCGGTGTTTTGGATCATTGTCTTGCTGAAATATCCATCCCCTACGTAACTTCAACTTCGTCACTGATTTTTGCACATTATTGTCAAGAATCTGCTGATACTGAGTTGAATCCATGCGACCCTCAACTTTAACAAGATTTCTGGTGCTGGTATTGGCCACACAGCCCCAAAGCATGATGGAACCTCCACCAAATTTTACTGTGGGTAGCAAGTGCTTTTCTTGGAATGCCGTGTTTTTTTGCCTCCATGCATAACGCCTTTTTGTATGACCAAACAACTCAATCTTTGTTTCATCAGTCCACAGGACCTTCTTCCAAAATGTAACTGGCTTGTCCAAATGTGCTTTTGCATACCTCAGGCGACTCTGTTTGTGGCGTGCTTGCAGAAACGGCTTCTTTCGCATCACTCTCCCATACAGCTTCTCCTTGTGCAAAGTGCACTGTATTGTTGACCAATGCACATTGACACCATCTGCAGCAAGATGATGCTGCAGGTCTTTGGAGGTGGTCTGTGGATTGTCCTTGACTGTTCTCACCATTCTTCTTCTCTGCCTTTCTGATATTTTTCTTGGCCTGCCACTTCTGGGCTTAACAAGAACTGTACCTGTGTTCTTCCATTTCCTTACTATGTTCCTCACAGTGGAAACTGACAGTTTAAATCTCTGAGACAACTTTTTGTATCCTTCACCTGAACAACTATGTTGAATAATCTTTGTTTTCAGATCATTTGAGAGTTGTTTTGAGGAGCCCATGATGCCACTCTTCATAGGAGATTCAAATAGGAGAACAACTTGCAAGTAGTCACCTTAAATACCTTTTCTCATGATTGGATACACCTGCCTATGAAGTTCAAAGCTCAATGAAATTACAAAACCAATTTAGTGCTTTAGTAAGTCAGTAAAAAGTAGTTAGGAGTGTTCAAATCAAGAAATTGATAAGGGTGCCCATACTTTTGCACCGGTCAAATTTTGTTTAAATGCGGATTGCACATTTTCTGTTAGTACAATAAACCTCATTTCAATCCAGAAATATTACTCAGTCCATCAGTTATTAGATATATGAAACTGAAATAGCTGTTGCAAAAACCCAAATTGTTATAAAGAAAAAAGGTTAACATTAATAGGGGTACCCAAACTTTTTCATATGACTGTATTTAAAAAAAATAATTAAAGAAAAATGTGTGGGCTGCCGCTGCATTGTCTATTCCTAGCTAAGGGTAATCCAAGCAGCCACTTGCTGCTAACCCCCAGTGCTTCGTGTTACCTTCACTGGCAATGGAAAATCCAGGGAAGACCTTTTTTTTATTTTTCTGCCAAAAAGCTTAAAAAAAAAATGAAGTGGGCTTCGCCATATTTTTGTATGCTAGCCAGGTACAGCAGGCAGGTTACAGGTTGCCCCGAAGCACCAGCTGCCTATTTGTACCCGGCTGGGAACCAAAAATATAGGGAAGCCATTTTCTTTTAATTATTTAATGAACTAATTAAAAAAAAGCACATGGGCTTCACCAAATTTTCGTGTCCAGCCAAATACAACTAGGCAGCTGGGGACTGGAATCCACAGTACAGGGTGACCCAAGCTTTCTGGGACCCCCCTCCTGCAAATTGCAGTCCGCAGCCACCCCAGAAAATTGTGCTTTCATAGAACATGCAGGGAGGGGGAGCCGAGCATGTGCCTGAGCATCTCGGCGGTACACGGCGCTTGCCGAGTATACTGAGTACTGAGATAATTGGGTGAGCACCGCGTACCGGCGAGATGCACTGACAGGACCTAGCATGATGTCATAGCCATGTGACCGGTCTGTAGCCAATGAGATAATACAACATTCACACGTGACTGGTCACATGCTATGACGTCATGGAAGGTCCTTTGTTTACCATGCGGCACAGCAATGAATGGACTCGGAAGCAGAAGCGGCGGGAGACAAAGGCTGAATGACGCGACGATGTGCAGGGCTAGACTCTTGCAGGGCAGTGTTAGGACCTTAGGTGAGTCACATGACTGTGATGTCACCAAGGGTCATTCTGCAACTGCGAAAAGTTCAGCGATAGTACAGAACTTGTTCTATCACTGAAGTTTAAAAAGTTGGGGGCCCCTCAGAGGGTGGGGCCCCTGGATCAGCTACCCAATCTGCCCACCAATAAATGCCTGCCCTGATAAACAGATTGTCCCATGGCCCTGTACATTCCCGGTGACCGACGTCAAGTCAGGTGTGAGGAGCAGTCGAACTAGATGTGGCTCGTGAGCGTCGGGCTGGATACCCCTGCTGTAGGGTATGGGAGCAACTGCTTTGCCAATGCCATCAACAGTGGATGCCTGCTGAAATATTCATCCCTCCCTAATAGCCAGAATCAGAGTTATTACTTATACCCCTTAGGTGTTTAGGTCATTAACAACCTTAGCTGCTAAAAAGTTTAACAGCTCCCTGATGCTCCATGAAATTATCATGGGTACCAATATGTTTCCATGACAGCAGAGTGACTGACAAAGGTCTTCCGAATGCATTTGCCTTTTTGGCAATAATGCTCTCAAATACTTAGTATTTCAGAACATTATGTAACAGACCAAAGGATTCAACTTTTTTTAAATTAAAATTTTCATTCATCATTAAAAATTATGCAATTTGTTAAAAATAGTAAACAAATGCACCCCTTCTCCCCTCTGTCCTTTAATACTGATTAAAATGTGCAAAATAGTTAAAAAATAGAAGAACCATGGAATAAAGATAATTACAGTTATTTGAACCTTATACTCATCCATGCCCCCACACACTTACTGCATAGAAAAACAAAAAAATGAGCCGGAGCGTGAGTTGGTACACATGCACATTATAAGTGCATGTTCACTTTGGCCATAAGACAAATAAAACCCAAAATTAAAATAATATGGAGGCATACTCTGTTATAACTAAATAAAAGCATAGTGTATATACACTGTGCAGAATTAGTAGGCAAATGAGTATTTGATCACATGATGATTTTTATACGTGTTGTCCTACTCCAAGCTGTATAGGCTTGAGAGCCAACTACCAATTAAGTAAATCAGGTGATGTGCATCTCTGTAATAAGGAGGGGTGCGGTGTAATGACATCAACACCCTATATAACGTGTGCTTAATTATTAGGCAACTTCTTTTCCTCTGGCAAAATGGGTCAGAAGAGAGATTTGATGGGGTCTGAAAAGTCCAAAACTGTGAGATGTCTTGCAGAGGGATGCAGCAGTCTTGAAATTGCCAAACTTTTGAAGCATGATCACTGAACAATCAAGCGTTTCATTGAAAATAGCCAACAGGGTCGCAAGAAGGGTCAAAAAAGGCACAAGATAACTGTCCATGAATTGAGGAAAATCAAGCAGGAAGCTGCCAAGATGCCACCAGTTTGGCCATATTTCAGAGCTGCAATGTTACTAGAGTATCAAAAAGCACAAGGTGTGCCATACTCAGGGATATGGGCAAAATAAGGAAGGCTGAAAAATGACCACCTTTGAACAAGAAACATACAGTCATATGAAAAGGTTTGGGCACCCTTATTAATGTTAACCTTTTTTCTTTATAACAATTTGGGGTTTTGCAACAACTATTTCAGTTTCATATATCTAATAACTGATGGACTCTGCATTTAAACAAAATTTGACCGGTGCAAAAATATGGGCACCTCAACATAAAAGTGACATTAATATTTTGTAGATCCTCCTTTTGCAAAAATAACAGCCTCTAGTCACTTCCTGTAGCTTTTAATGAGTTCCTGGATCCTGGATGAAGGTATATTTGACCATTCCTGTTTACAAAACAATTCCAGTTCAGTTAAGTTTGATGGTCGCCGAGCATGGACAGCACGCTTCAAATCATCCCACAGATTTTCAATGATATTCAGGTCTGGGGACTGGGATGGCCATTCCAGAACATTGTAATTGTTCCTCTGCATGAATGCCTGAGTAGATTTGGAGCAGTGTTTTGGATCATTGTCTTGCTGAAATATCCATCCCCTGCGTAACTTCAACTTCGTCACTGATTCTTGCACATTATTGTCAAGAATCTGCTGATACTGAGTTGAATCCATGCGACCCTCAGCTTTAACAAGATTCCCGGTGCCGGAATTGGCCACACAGCCCCAAAGCATGATGGAACCTCCACCAAATTTTACTGTGGATAGCAAGTGCTTTTCTTGGAATGCCGTATTTTTTTGCCTCCATGCATATCACCTTTTTGTATGACCAAACAACTCAATCTTTGTTTCATCAGTCCACAGGACCTTCTTCCAAAATGTAACTGGCTTGTCCAAATGTGCTTTTGCATACCTCAGGTGACTCTGTTTGTGGCGTGCTTGCAGAAACGGCTTCTTTCGCGTCACTTTCCCATACAGCTTCTCCTTATGCAAAGTGCGCTGTATTGTTGACCAATGCACATTGACACCATCTGCAGCAAGATGAAGCTGCAGGTCTTTGGAGGTGGTCTGTGGATTGTCCTTGACTGTTCTCACCATTCTTCTTCTCTGCCTTTCTGATATTTTTCTTGGCCTGCCACTTCAGGGCTTAACAAGAACTGTACCTGTGTTCTTCCATTTCCTTACTATGTTGATCACAGTGGAAACTGACAGTTTAAATCTCTGAGACAACTTTTTGTATCCTTCCCCTGAACAACTATGTTGAATAATCTTTGTTTTCAGATCATTTGAGAGTTGTTTTGAGGAGCCCATGATGCCACTCTTCATAGGAGATTCTAATAGAACAACTTGCAAGTAGTCACCTTAAATACCTTTTCTCATGATTGGATACACCTGCCTATGAAGTTCAAAGCTCAATGAAATTACAAAACCAAATTAGTGCTTTAGTAAGTCAGTAAAAAGTAGTTAGGAGTGTTCAAATCAAGAAATTGATAAGGGTGCCCATACTTTTGCACCGGTCAAATTTTGTTTAAATGCGAATTGCACATTTTCTATTAGTACAATAAACCTCATTTCAATCCAGAAATATTACTCAGTCCATCAGTTATTAGATACATGAAACTGAAATAGCTGTTGCAAAAACCCAAATTGTTATAAAGAAAAAAGGTTAACATTAATAGGGGTGCCCAAACTTTTTCATATGACTGTAAGATAAAATGTCAAGACTGGGCCAAGAAATATCTTAAGACTGATTTTTCAAAGGTTTTATGGCTTGACGAAATGAGAGTGACTCTTGATAGGCCATTTGGATGGGCCAAAGCTGGATCAGTAAAGGGCAGAGAGCTCCACTCCGACTCAGATGCCAGCCAGTTAGAGGTGGGGTACTGGTATGGGCTGGTATCATCAAAGATAAACTTTGGACCTTTTCAGGTTGAGGATGGAGTGAAGCTCAACTCACAGACCTACTGCCAGTTTCTGGAAGACAACTTCTTCAAGCAGTGGTACTGGATGGAGTTGGTATCGTTCAAGAAAAACTTGATTTTCATGAAGGACAATGCTCCACCACATTCATCCAACTACTCCACAACATGGCTGGCCAGTAAAGGTCTAAAAGTTTAAAAAATAATGACATGGCCCCCTTGTTCACCTGATCTGAACCCCATAGAGATCCCGTGGTACCTCATAAAATGTAAGATTTACAGGGAGGGAAAACAGTATGCCTCTCGGAACAGTGTCTGGGAAGCTGTGGTGGCTGCTCCACGAAATGTTGATCTTAAACAGATCAAACAATTGACAGAATCTATGGATGGTAGGCTGTTGAGTGTCATCATAAAGAAAGGTGGCTATATTGGTCACTCATTTTTTTGTGTTTTGTTTGTGCATGTCAGAAATGTTTATTTCTAAATTTTGTGCAGTTAGCAATAGATGAAATGCTCAGCTCAGTGAAAAAGGGGGCCACACCCTATTTGTACTGAGTACAAAAGACTAAAGAAAAAGCAAAATAATTATCCGGAGCATGAGTTGGTACACATGCACGTTATAAGCATCCCAATTTGGGTACACCTTGTCACTGTCAACATTGAGGTATCTGGAAATTGCTCCCAGAACCAGACTTGTGCAAGTCCACTATTCTCTTCAGAGATCTTGGCTGATTTTGTTTGACTTTCCCATGATGCTACACAAAGAAGCAGTGTGTGTCAGGTGTGCATTAAAATACATCCACAGGTGTGTCTCTAATTAACTCAAATGTTGCAATAAACCTATCAGAAGCTTCCAAAGACATGACATCATCAGATGGGCAGTCCTATATTATTTAAAGGCATAGCACTCTTAATGTATGTAAACGTTTGACTTTACAGAAAGTAATAAAATTGCCTTAAAACCTTCTCTCTCACTCATTATTCTTGCATTTGATAACTATAAATAATTTTGGTAATCCTAATTAACCTAAAATGGGAAAGGTTTATTCTGATTTCATGTCAGATAGTGAGAAAAACATGCATATGTGTCCTTTTAGATAGTGTATGTAAATGTCTGGTTTCAATTGTATGTGCAAGTAACCACTGAGGCCAAAGGATAACTGATGCAGTTAGGACATCATCCCATACAGTTAAACAGCTTCTTCACTCCTGCATAACTACTTTCAAAGTCCATAATGTGTCGGTAGAAAAAAGTATCTCTACCTCCTGGATGGGCACTGCGCCAAGTGCTTCAGTTTATCAGCGGTTGCTGGTACGCTACAGCGCACAAGTGACATAACTATGTAGTGAGATTGCATAGAGTTCGGAATGGAGCTCCCTCTGGAGGTAGGTATACTTCTTTTTACCAGACACATTAGGAACATTGAAATAGAGATTATCCAATTGTGGACAGCTCTTTTAGTTTACAGCAAAACAAACCACCAGAGCATTGCTGAGGCGATGCAGGGAGCATAATGGGAGAATCTTATTTTGCTATTACAGGACAATCATTCCTTTTGGCACAAGTTTCCAATTTCCAAAACTTACATAATTAATAATAATAATCTTCTTTAAGAGCCATCACTAGGAAAACAAAGGCGATGACACCAAAGATGCAAATAGATGATGACAAGGCACTACCTAGGGCCAATGAGCCATTCAGAGCGATGGGTAAGGAGGCACCAACAAAGGTCCCAGAGATCCAGCAATTAGTCAGTGAGGACTCCTGACCCTTTTTCTTGCCTTCTGACCAACTGCATGTTGTCCCTCTCTGACCCTTTGTTTTGCCTTCTGACCCACTGTATGCCAGCCTTTACTAACCCATTTTGTTTGTATTCTTACCCACTGCATGACAGCCCTCCTCATAGACCCTTTTCAGTGCCTCCTCACTCAGGAAGCACTAAAAAGGGTAATTGAGGACTGGCATGTGGTGGCTCAAAATCATTACTATTAGTAAATGTAAATGAAGTAGTTCAAATGTATTAATAAGAACCAACAAAGAGCCGCGACATAGGGTGGTGGGTTAGGGGGTCACTTGGTGGGAAGGAACATAGCTTCATGTGTGTGTAAATGTGCACAGGGTGGTAATCATGGGTGTTGGACTCTGTTTCTTCACTCTGGCAGGTTACAGAAATAAGTGGTTGCTGTATGTGCGATGACTTAATTACCGTGAACACCTTCGCCTTCAGACCTGGGTGGTTCTGTTCCTCCTTAAGCCCCTTTATCTTCAGGATAAGTACACCAGACGAGTTGTTATAAACAAGGCACACTTTACTTGGCAGACAACTTGGATACATAGGGCAGCAGGCAGAACAATTCACTTTATCTTTTGTATTACACAGAGGGTAACGCTTAACAATTCCTAGCAACGGCATTCTACTTGTGTACAGTTAACAGACGGAACAAATAACGGGCACCTACTTTTTCTTCATACAGGACCACATGGATCAATGTGTAATTCTATGGCTCCCACACCCAGACAAATTAAATTAGTCCTCTTTCTTCCAATGGCACCAGAACGCATGGGTCAATATGTTTTGCTGTGTTCCCTGAACAACTACCACAGACAGTAATTCCTTATGAAGACTGCTCCTTAAGCCAATACCCTCTTCTCCTGTTCCCGGTAAGGCAGATTCTTTCTCTTACAAGGGGTCCCCTTTCAGTCCTGGCTAACACAGGAGTCACTCCTGTCGAAGACTGTTCTCATACAGTTTGCACCCATTTGCGTCCGTAACCAACTTCTGTTGCCACTAACATTTATTTCAGTTCATGCTCCCTTGTACTCTCCAACAACTCATTACATTTGTTTGCTCCTATTAGGTGTTCTTCCTACACTCTACACTGCACTCCACACTCTCTCTCCAAACAGGAACTATATGTTACATACAGTATATCCCCCACTCCTGCCCCCAGTGGGCCAGCTGTGCCATTAACCCTGTTAGCACTATCCCTGTTATTGCTGTTAGAAAAACCCAAACCCTCACTCTGTACTCTACAGGAGTGGACAGGAAACAGTGACACTTTGTGACCCTTGGCAGTACTGCAGTCAGTAAGGGAGTACATATTTTTCAATAGCTTAACATTAAAAATACATATCGCACATTTGCACAAACACGATGGATGTCTTCAGGTTGGTGCATGACTGTAAGTCACTTTCTTACATGTGGATAGGGAGGGAGGCACATTATGGGGGGTGAGTAGTGTACACCCGGGTTTACGTGTAGGCAACAAAGTTGTGTGCATGTGCAATATTTGCAGAGAGCTGGCGATGACATCCACTGGGTTGTAATAACATACTGAATGATCTGCGGAAACTAATTCCCCATGAACTAGTCAAAAGGTTATTTGCATATTTAAAATTAATTTTTAAAATTCCTTTTTAACCCTGCTAAATGTGTCCCCCACTATAAAGGGGTCGCTAGACAGGGTGTTCTTAAAGGAATATACAAAAATAGGTAATTTGGAGGGCATGGTGAACTTTTCAGATTCCCTTCAAGTGGGGAATAGAGATGAGTAGAGCCAAACTTTAAAGTTCAGTTTTTGTACCGAACATGGATTTTACAAAAATAACAGTGACTCAGTTTTGACTTGGGATGCTTTACTTATGCAAACCACTTGAGCAACCATTGGTGTGCTCAGGTATGCTTGGTGCTCGGCCCAGTGCGAGCCGCTTATGGTGTTTAAATGCCTCACACTAGGGGTAGAATCAGTGTTATCGAATGTAGTGTGTACAAAAAAAAGTAAAAACCCTGCCCTCTCTGCCATGGAAGTTATCTGTTTATGGCAGGTTGTGAGTGGGCGAAGAACCGAACTGACTTCCAATTGGGTTCATGTTAAGTCCGGGTCCCAAACTGAAGTTTATCCAAAGTCCCGGTGAACCAACAGGTCTGATCATCTGTAAACAAGACACGTACCCTCGTTCACCATTTTATTTAAAAGAAAAAGACTTCCCAGATAGTCTGACGTCATCCAGAGTGAATCTGACGAATAAAGTCTATGGAGCATCCCTCTAACACGCTATAGACTTTGCTAAGAGGTAACTCTGGGTCATGCTGCATTCGGGTGAATGAGGTTTATGTCAACAGAACTTTTCCTAACGTCCGGCTGAACCTGAATTTCCACGGGTCCGCTCATCTCTGGTGGTGAATAAAAAATTCACAAATTCGTAAAAAAAGTCTCCATTTTCCAAAGCGTCTTACATTTTTATTTTTCCACCTATGTAGCTGTGTGAGGGCTCAGTCTTGCTTGGTAACTTGATATTTTTATCAATACTATTTGTGGGTAGATACAATGCTTTGATCGCCTCTCATTGCATTTTTTGTGCTGTTACAGCAACCAAAAGCCCACAATTCTAACATTTTGATTTTTTTCTTTTTACAGTTTTTACAGATTGGGTTAATTAATTTAATATTTACATAGATTGGACGTTTTTCTGAACATGTTGATACCAAATATGTGTATTTTTTCAAAATGTTTATATATCTTTATTGTTAACTAGGGAAAAGGGGTGATTACATTTTTTCTATGCTTTTAACACTTTTTTCTTTACTTTGTAAGTCCTCTAAGGGGACTTCAGTCTGAGATTGTCTGATTGCTCGTACTATATACAGCAGTATTGCAGTACATGCTGTGTTTTCCAAAAATAAGACACTGTCTTATACTTTTTTTTTGACCCCAAACCGCACCAGGGCTTATTTTTTGAGTAGGTCTTATTCTTGGAGAAACATGGCTGGGGGTAAGTTATCCTCCCAAAAAAGCAGACCCCTCTTTTCCCAGGAGACTCATACTTACCAGGGCCCGGCCATCTGTGTAGCTCCCAGGTCCTCCTGCGATCTCCGACGGGCCCTCTCCGCAGGTATGCTGCTCGCCGGCCTCCCATGCTTCTGGTCGACACACTCACATACATCAGATCGCGCACACACTCATACACACACACATCCACTGATCAGATCACGCACACACACTCATACACACACACACACACACACAATCACTGACCAGATCTCACACACAATCACTGATCAGAACGTACACACACACGCACTAGTCACTCACCACATCCAGTGGTACAGAATGCGTCCGGGCGCAGGGAAAAATGGGAGGAAGTTATGCTTTTCAGGTCTTGAAAGCATTCCATGCGCAGCCGCAGGTCCTTGCACTCCACTGCACTGTGTCTCAGGATTCTTCTGGCCAGAAATCGGTATTGCTGGATCTGGTGAGTGTGTGTGTGCGATCTTATGGGTGATTGTGTGTGTGATCTGACGTGTGATTGTATGTTCGATCTTATGGGTGATTGTGTATGAGATCTGATGTGTGTGGGTGTGAGATCTGATGTGTGTGGGTGTGCGATTCACTGCCGGACCTTATGCTCGGCATCTGGTGAGAATGATTGCGGGGCATCCACTGTCTATAATGAAGTGTCCTGCAATATTCTTTAATTTTTTTTATCTGCATGGACACTTTATTATTGAACTGCGACTAGGGCTTATTTTCTTGACACCAAGAGCAATACCGCAGAAAAAATTATACCACAGTCCTCCTGTATCCGTTGTTTCAGGTGCCCCACATCCTGGATCTGGGATCTGCGGTATTGCTATCAGTGTGTCAAGAGTGGGAGAAGAGAATCGCATTGACAATTCAACACAATGGGCAGCACTTTGAAAACATCCTTTAGTGAGTTACTGTCGCTGTTCCATGTCACAAACATGTCAATAACTCGATAATGAATAAAGCTACGTTAAAAATGAGCACACCATTGTTTTTCTTGTTTAATTCTCTGTGTTTGATGTGTCACATGACCACCTTCCAATTGAAAAAAATAAAGTTGAATTCAAAATGGTGGCTTTGCAGATGGCCGCCATGGGCATCACCCAGCCTCAAATGTTTGGCCCCTCCCATGTACTAATATGCCACAAACGGTAAGTTGATCCCGTTTGTGGCATATTAGTACCGCATCAGTCCTGTGTGGCGCCTCAGCTCCTCAGCCCGCTCCAATGTACCTGACACACATATATGACCTACCTCTCCAACACTGGGTGTTAAGTGGTTAAATCTAAATTGTGAGCCTTCTTCTGTTACCTTTCCTTACTTCTTTATATCTGTGTATACATTATATATATAGACTGCCAGCCAGCCAACAAAAGAGGACACACCCGTATATATTTATATATATATATACATATATATATATATATATATATACAGTATATACATACATATATATCCCCTTCAAGAAATAGCTATTTTCCATTTTTTACTTCCCTTCTTCCGAGAGCTATAACATTTTTCTTTTTCATCCACATAGCCATCTGAGAACTTGTATTTTAAGTTGTTCTTTTGAATGATCTGATTCATTTTATTATGTGGTGCATGGGAAAGAAAATTGAAATTGCAAAAAAGGTGCAATTCCAAAATTGCTTTTTTAGTTTTTTTTATTTACCATGTTCACTATACTGTAAAAATAACCTGGCATTATGATTCTCTGGATCAGTACAAAAGTGCAGATACCAACATGCATAGTTTTTTAATGTAAGTGGTGAAAAGAAAACGGAAATTTGTAAATAAATTAAAATAAGGTTTTGCTTGTGTCGCTATTTTCTGAGACCCTTAGGCGGGCTTTGCACGCTGCGACATCGATAACAATGTGTTACCGATGCTGCAGCAATAGTCCCGCCCCCATCGCACGTGCAATAACTAGTGAAAGCTGCCGTAGCGATTATTATCGCTACGGCAGTTTCACACGCACATACCTGCCGTGCGACGTCCCTCTGGCCGGCGACCCGCCTCCTTCCTAAGGGGGCGGGTCGTGCGGCGTCACAGCGACGTCACACGGCAGGCGGCCAATTGAAGTGCTGGGGCAGAGATGAGCAGGATGTAAACATCCCGCCCACCTCCGTCCTTCTCATTGCAGCCGGTGGCAGGTAAGGTGAAGTTCCTCGCTCCTGCGGCTTTGCACACAGCGATGTGTGCTGCCGCAGGAGCGAGGAACAACATCGTACCTGTCGCTGCACCGGCATTATGGAAATGTCGGAGGCTGCAGCGATGATACGATAACGACGCTTTTGCGCTCGTTCATCGTATCAAAAAGGATTTGCACGTTGCGATATCGACTGCGACGCCGGATGTGTGTCACTTTCGATTTGACCCCATCGACATCGCACGTGCAATGTCGCAACGTGCAAAGCCGCCCTTAATGTGTGATATTTTTGGGATCTGGGTTGTTTGAGTGCTTTTTTTTTTTCCCCTGACCTGACAATTTTATTGATACCATTTTGTGGTATATACATTTTTTTTATTACTTCATATTGCATTGTATTGCAATATTGCATCAGTCAATGTTATTCTGGCGTTTTGATTTATTTCTCATTACACTGTTTCCTGATCGGACTAATTTATTTTATATTTTGATAGAGCGGACTTTTAGAAATGTAGAGATACCAACTGTATGCATTTTTTTAGTCTACTTTTATTTGAGGTATTGTATGTTTTAAAAATTTTTCATATTTTTGAAACTTTTTTTATTCACTTTTTACTATTTTTGTCTGTCTCTTAGTGGACTTGAAGCTGCGATTGTCTAATCACTGGTACTATGTACAGCAGTGCATCAACATCAGCACTGCTTCATATAAATAAAATCATCATCTCCTATGAACGCTGGCAAATTCCTAGCATTCCCAGGAGCATCATAATGATTTTAACTGATTCAGGAGAACTAGTAAGAACCAGGTGAATTCTACCCGTGATTATAGGGGGACTCAGTGTATTGTGATTGTAAAATGGACACATTGGGGGCATTTTTAGTTTCTAGGAGGCAAAATGTGGGCACTGTTTTCTAGAGCACTAGCACAGGGGATTAATATGTTAAAGAAGCCAATTTTACCATATAGAGCGCACAAAGGAGGCATTTTACTTTATAAGATGCACAGTGGTGGGCATAATGTGCGGTACTAAGAAGAACAGTAATAGGGACACAGCAGCAGCTCAGCATTGGGGTGACAGTAGGATTGGGTGTTTGTGCAGGTTGGAATAGATGAGGACGGTGCTGGAAATGTGAGAAGTCAAATGTATCCTTGTTGTAATCTCTGCAGACAAGTCATGACTGGAAGAAGTTGTTATGTCGGTCTTTGCCAGATGGAAAAGATTGGAAAAGTGAACAACTCCATCAAAAAGAATGTCAATTGAAGGTCACTACTATCTATAACTATACTACCATCTTTTCTGCAAGAGTTACAGACCAGCAATAAGCTATATCTATGATTAGTAGCTGTTACCTGGTTAGGGGTCCACTCAGATGTTTGCCCCCCACCCAGCTGAATCCCTAGCTACGTCTTTGAAGCATAGGTAAACTTGTGAATGAGGACAACATAATATTTGCATGTAGGTGAACAGTGGTTCCCAGAGTAAATGTTACTGGTTCTCTCTTGGCACCCCAGTTTGACTCTGTATATGCCTATGGGGCTGTTGAATACGGGTGAGGCGTTCCAATATAAAATACTGTATATATCCCCAAGATGTTCTAAAAAAAAAACCCCTACAACTCATCTTGCAAAAATATAAGCTCATATGACTATATACCTGTGATGGCAAAAAGAAAAGAATTTGCTTGCGTTCAGCAAAAATGTAAAAATATGAAAAAAATATTTATATTTACTAATAAAAATGTATCTATCCATCCATCCATGCCAATGTATGTAAAGCGCTGTGGAATTAATAGCACTATATAAATGACTAAATATTATTATTATTATCTACAGTATATAAAAAAGAGTACACCCCTCACATTTTTTTAAAATATTTTATTATATCTTTTCATTGGACAATACTGAAGATATGACATTTTCATACAATGTAAATAGTCAGTGTACAGCTTGTATAACAGTGTAAATATGGTGTCCTCCAAATAACTCAACACAGTCATTAATGTCTCGCTACAAAATTGAGTTCACCCTTAAGTAAAAATGGCCAAATTGTGCTCAGGTAGCCATTTTCCCTACCCGGTGTCATGTGACTCATTAGTGTTACAAGGTCTCAGGTGTAAATAGGGAGCAGGTGGGTTAAATTTGGTGATATCACTCACACACTATCTCATACTGATCCCTGGAAGTTCAACATGTCACCTCATGGCAAAGAATTCCCTGAAGATCTACAAAAAAGAATTGCTGCTCTACATAAAGATGGCTTAGGTTATAAGAAGACTAGCAACACCCTACACCCTGAGATTGAGATGCAGTATGGTGGCCAAGACCATACAGCGGTATAACAAGGTAGGTTCCACTCAGAACAGGCTTTGCCAAGGTCGACCAAAGACGTTGAGTGCACTCGCTCAGCATCATATTCAGAGGTTCACTTTTCAAAATAGACTTATGAGTTCTAACGGTATTGCTGCAGAGACTAAAGGGCTGGGGCGGGTCACCCTGTCAGTGGTCAGACCATACGCCGCACACTGCTTTAAATTGGTCTGCATGGCTGTAATCTCGAATGGAAGCCACTTCTAAAGATGATACACAAGAAAGGCCACAAATAGTTTGCTGAAGACAAGGAGACTAAAGGCTACTTTACACACTGCGATATCGGTCCCGATATCGCTAGTGTGGGTACCCGCCCCCATCTGTTGCGCGACACGGGCAAATCGCTGCCCGTGCCGCACAACATCGCCCAGAGCCGTCACACATACTTACCTGTCCGGCGACGTCGCTGTGACCGGCGAACCGCCTCCTTTCTAAGGGGGCGGTCCGTGCGGCGTCACAGCGACGTCACTGAAGCGTCACTGAACCGCCACCCAATAGCAGCGGAGGGGCGGAGATGAGCGGGACGTAACATCCCGCCCACCTCCTTCCTTCTGCATAGCAGCCGGGAGGCAGGTAAGGGGAGCTTCCTCGTTCCTGCGGCGTCACACGCAGCGATGTGTGCTGCCGCAGGAACGAAGAACAACTTCGTTACTGCTGCAGTAATGATTTTTAAGAATGGACCCCCATGTCGCCGATTAGCGATTTTGATGATCCATGTCCTGTTCTCTGATGAGACCAAGATAAACTTATTTGGTTCAGATGGTGTCGCGGACGGCACTGCGCTGCGCTCGCTAACGCTCGGGTCCGGCGCTGCTGCTGCTGCTGCTCGGTGGCTCAAGCGGTGGGCCGGATCCGGGGACTCGATCGGCGCCCGTGAGTGAAAAGGGGGTGGTTTGTTTGGGGATTTAGTCCGTGATGCCCCCCGCGGGTTGTGGTGAAGATGGGCACCACCGCTGCTGGTGACGGGGATCCCGGGAGCGATGTTAGGGAGCAGCTGGGATGTTGTTTTCCCGCTCCGTGGGTAGGGGTTGGTGGTCCCGGGGCCCGGTGGTGAGATGGGGAGGCAGGGTCGGTGAGGTGCAGGGTTGCAGGGACAGTGCGGCGCGGTGCCGGATGGCACGGGTGTACTCACTCAGCAAGAGATGCACAAAGTCTCCGGTAAACCAAATGGCTGGATGGACGGGTCCCGCAGCCGGCTGCAGTGTCTCTCCCCGGACAGGTGATGGCGGCTGTCTTTCCCTGCACCTTTGTGTACTGTCTTGACTACGATGGGTCCCCAACGGTAGTCCGCTCGTCGGTGTATGGATGCCGGAGGAGTCTGTTTTGCCCACAGGCACTGGCCCTTTGGTCTCTAGCCGTTGGCGGTGGCTGTATACCCTCACGGTGCGGACGGTTGCCTTCTAACGGGTCTTTGGTTGTTAGGAAACCCCTGGGGTTCCTGTCACACTCGGATTTGACTATTGACGGCGGCTTCAAGCCTAGTCGGGGTCCAATGGCCCTGCCTGTGTGTGCTAGCTTCACTTCGCTCCCCGGTCGGTACCGGTGGGCCACCGCCCGACCCCGGTCCTACGGTTCTGCATTGATCCACCACTCCTGCAGACGGCCACCACCGTCTGCCAACCTTGTTGTCAGTGCCTGGGCCACAAACCCAGACACTCTCCACTTCACTCCTCTCACTTCAATCTCCTAAACTCAACTGGCACTTTTCCAGCCTCCAGGCCTGTGAACTCCTCGGTGGGTGGGGCCAACCGCCTGGCTCTGCCCCACCTGGTGTGGACATTAGACCCTGGAGGGAGGCAACAAGGGTTTTGTGTTTGGCTAATGTAACTGTCTGGGGGTGGGGTGTGTGTGTGTGTTTTGTGACGACCTGGCTAGTCCAGGGCGCCACAATGGTGTCAAGCGTGTGTGTGGAGGCAAGCAGGTGAGGAGTACAAAGGCAAGTGTGTCTTGCCTACAGTCAAGCATAGTGGTGGAAGTGTCATGGTGGGGGGGTTGCATGCCGTCTGTATGGATCTCCAGATCATTGAGGGAACTATGAATGCCAACAGGAACTGTGACATACTGAAGCACAGCATGATACCATACATTTGAAAACTGAGCCGCAGGGCAATATTCCATCATGATATTGACCCCAAACACACCTTCAAGACAACCACTGCCTTGCTAAAGAAACTCAAGGTAAAGGTGCTGGACTGTCCAAGCATGACTCTTTCTCTCACACCCATTCAAGTCTATGGTGCGAGAGAAAGATCGCACCGCACTTGCAGTACACCGTTGTACCACGAGTGCAGTGCGAGAATGGCAATAGCCTGCTACGGAGGAGAGAGAGAGCTAAATCCCTCCCTCTCCTCCTCTGTCTCGGCCGTCCCCTCCTCAGCACTGGCCCGCCCCTCCTCAGTGTCAGCCCGCCCCCCGCATCTGAGGTCTGATCGCAAGATCGGACCTCAGTCGCAGTGACACTCGCATGACACTCGGCTCCTGCTGTGATGCCAGCGTGAGCCGAGTGACATGCGAGGATCGCATTAGTCCCCGTGTGGCCCCGGCCTAATTCTGTCTTATCCCCTGTGCTTTGGTTTTCTATGTATATCAATATGTCTTATAACTGATAAATATAACATGATAAATAAAAAGCAATAATGGCAGAAATGAGAAGTGTTTGCCAGTCTATACTTGTCTTCTTACCAACTACATGGCCCTACTGTTTTCATTTTCTATTCAGATACGCACATTGATTAAGCTGGATGATATCATATCGAGCCGTTTGGGATGGTGCTGGAATCTAAATTCAGTGTGTGAATGTCTTGGAGGCCATCCAGACTTTGGCATGGGAAACCACTGTTTTGTTAAGCATTAGAATTGATCTCTGTATAAGTAACAAGAACCAGACATGGTAAATGGTGTCTGTGGCTGGGCACTATCTTGATGGTCGTTACGTTACATTCCTATTTAGACCCTTCCACATGTCAGACTTGCCTGAGCAAAACTTCTGCAACTTGTCAGCCTAATGAAAACAATTGTGTATGCCCAAAGCATTCCTGCGACTTTACTTTCATTGGGAAACAAAACAATGCACATTTTCTTGTTGCCCTGGTGAACTTGAGATTGACTTTCATTTTCAATAGCTAATTAAACTCATAAGGGAGCAGAGATCTGGCAACAACTTTATAGTGTTCACTGGTCTGTAATCCTAAAACTGCGCTTAAGTAAAATTCAAAGTAGTGTTCGAAAAAAACAAGAATACCCAGCTGTAATTGTCGAGTCTGAATTGACCTCTAGGATTAATATAGCTTAGATGCTATTATTTTAAAATACTGTACTGAATGTTGATAAACTATTCTATTATGATAAATATATATATATATATATAGAAATGCTTTTCTAACAGTCTTGAAGGAGTTCCTAGAGATGCTTAGCACTTGTTGGCCCTTTTGCCTTCACTCTGCGGTCCAGCTCACCCCAAACCATCTCGATTGGGTTCAGGTCTGGTGACAGTGGAGACCAGGTCATCTGGTGTAGCATCCCATCCCCCTCCTTCTTAGTCAAATAGCCCTTACACAGCCTGAAGGTGTGTTTGGGTTCATTGTCCTGTTGAAAAATAAATGATGGTCCAACTAAACGCAAACCGGATGGAATAGCACGCCGCTGCAAAATGCTGTGGTAGCCATGCTGGTTCAGTATGCCTTCAATTTTGAATAAATCCCCAACAGTGTCACCAGCAAAGCACCCCCACACCATCACACCTCCTCCTCCATGCTTCACGTTGGGAATCAGGCATGTAGAGTCCATCCATTCAAATTTGGACTCATCAGACCAAAGCAAAGATTTCCCCTGGTCTAATGTCCATATCTTGTGTTTTTTTCCTTGTGTCTCTTCTGCTGGTTGCCTGTCCTTAGCAGTGGTTTCCTAGCAGCTATTTTACCATGAAGGCCTGCTGCACAAAGTCTCCTCTTAACAGTTGTTCTAGAGATGAGAAGGTGTGTCCAAACATTTGGTCTGTACTGTATATATATATATATATATATATATATATACACACACACAGACATGTATATTTTTCATTTTCTTGGCCAAGGTCTTTCACGGGATGTAGTTTTCCACCCAATGGCTCATGCAAATGACTGTATTTTCAGTCTGAGTGCAATGCGACAAAACATCAGATCACACTCGACTAGCGTTATTCTGTGGATCCTTGCACGTGCCTGATTTTTTCGGCCGAGTCGGACCGATTTTCTCAGATGAGAGAAGAGATGGTCCTAAGTTTCCTTTATTGATCGACATAGCACACTTTGTGAGGACAACCCTTGAAATGTAGCATTATGAATGGTCCTTCAAATGTATAGTATAAGATGAATGTGAATAGCTGCATAGATCTTTCCTTTTAAAAGGTCAGCAAGTTGTTTGGCCACTGTTTGTAGTTAGTGAGAAGATGTAAGAGCTCTCAGTTAACCATGACATACAAAGCCATGCACAACCTGTCTCCTCCCTACATCTGTGACCTAGTCTCCCGGTACCTACCTGCATGCAACCTCAGATCCTCACAAGATCTCCTTCTCTGCTCCTCTCTTATCTCCTCTTCCCACAATCGCGTACAAGATTTCTCCCGTGCATCCCCCATACTCTGGAACGCTCTACCTCAGCACATCAGACTCTCGCCTACCGTGGAAAGCTTCAAGAGGAACCTCAAGACCCACTTCTTCCAACAAGCCTGCAACCTACAATATCCCTCAGTCCAGTAGACCACTGCGCAACCAGCTCTGTCCTCACCTATTGTACCATCACCCATTCCCTGTAGACTGTGAGCCCTCGCGGGCAGGGTCCTCTCTCCTCCTAAACCAGTCTGTTTTGTACTGTTAATGATTGTTGTACGTATACCCTCTTTCACTTGTAAAGCGCTATGGAATAAATGGCGCTATAATAATAAATAATAATAATAATAATAATAACCAACAAAGATAGGAAGAGAAAATCAATGGATAAGTAGTCCAGATAAAAATGTATTGTAGAGCTGCAATAGTGATGAAGATGAGTGTAGTAGTCTGCCACCTCTGATGGTCAGCCATACATCTCCTGCCAGTTTATTGTGCTTAATGGCTATACTATACTGCTGCTGCAGGGGTGGCTCTGCCTAGCTATTTAGCTTTTCTGAGGAACCATATTCTTTACTGTATGGCTGTGTGGCTACTATTGCTTCCACTGCCACTGCTAATAGACAGCCATACACAACTCCTGCTTCAACCTAGTGTTCTAAAGCTATACTATTCTGCTTGTGGAAACTCTACTATGTGAACGGTAAATAAACCTGAAACTGTTCTAAAAAAAGAGATAATTTTTGCATGGATTTTTGTATGGATTTTCAAACAACTATATTTTCTTCAGTTTCCGAACTGCAAACTTGTTGATGCTCTCAAAAAAAGGGATAATTTTTGGACCACTGCTTGCTTGTCAAAAAGCCACAACTTCTTCCATATACTCCATATGTATAGGGATAATTTGTGGAAGATTTTTTAGTTTTTAAAAAGCAAAAAAAGCTGTTAATGCAGTAGAGTGGTTATCATATGTTTATCAATAGCAATTTGTGGTAACGTCTCTTTGGCATTAACTAAGGATATGCTTGTATTAGACAGATTATGAGGGTTTCATTACCTCCAGATGAGACCTCAGAGTGTTACAGACCTTTTCCAGTCCATTGTAGACTTTAATTTTTTTTTTAAATTCAAACTTGACAAGATTTGCTCATCTTTCCCAGAAGCCCAATATTGTTCCCCAGAGGTTCCTCTAGTACTCTGGAGGCCCAGTCTATTCCTGGCCATGGGTCTTGTTTTCAAAAAGGCTTTGGAAGTTAATAAAAACCTACCCTCTGACCTTTCAACAATACATATAAAAAGTAGATAATGTATACAGTACTTACCCATTTACTGTGCTGGTCTTCTGTTCACCTGGCTGCAAACATGACACCCTTTATACTCAATGTGATCGCTGAAGCCAATCATAGGTCTCAATAGTCCCTGGTCATATACTAGTTAGGTCAGTAATTACTTTCAATGGTCATATGTGATGTACAGGATGTTACTGCTGCTGCCAGGTAATGAGAAGATTAGCATGGAATGATCAGAGAGGACACCAAGAATTAAATGGATGACTAAATTATTTCTTAACGCTTTATTGGTTGCTGTGGCAGATTTTCTAAAAGATTGGAAAGCCTTATCTTATTTTACTTTTGATCTTGACAATGTGGTGGAGGTCAATGAAAAGGGAGTCAAAAATATAAAAATGTATCCACATTTTTTTCATGTTACACCCAGAAACATAAATGTATTTTATTGAGATTTTATGTGAGATACCAACACTAAGTAGTAAGTATTTGTGAAGTGTAAAGGAAATTATACATGATTTTCTAAATATTTTATACATATGAAAATTATGATGTGCATTTGTATTAAGTTCCCCCAAAACAATACTTTGTGAGACCACCTTTTGCTGCAGTTACTGCTGCAAGTCTTTTGGGTATGTCTCTGTACATCCATTTTTACTCATTTTTCTGTACAAAATATCTCTTTCTCAGTGAGATTGGATCAAAAGTGTCTGTGAACAGCAATTTTCAAGTCTTGCCACAGATTCTAACTGGGTGTTAGGTCTGGATTTTGACTGGGCCATTCACCTACATCAGGGGTGGGGAACCTTTTTACTGCCGGGGGCCATTTGGAATTTCCTACTAACCTCTGGGGGCCGCACAACATTATCAACTTGAAAAATTTGGTCAAACGATTAATTAACTCACCCTTACTGTGGAGGCAGGAGCTGCTTCTGTTTGGTGTGACTGTGTGTTCGGTGATATTGATCATCTTGTTTCTCACAGCTGCTTTTCCAGGTTTGTCTCGGTCTGGAGATGCTGGGGGCATATAGATCACAGGAGGGGCTGGGGCATATACATCACAGGAGGGGCTGGGGTGCATAAATTACAGGAGACACTGGGAGTACACATCACAGAAGGGGCTGGGGCATATGCATCACAGGAGGGGGCTGGGGCATATACATCAGTAGGGGGGCATGGACAGCCTTGGCTGTGGCACAGACAGCACTAGGTGGCTGCACGGACTGCACTAGGTGGCTGCACGGACTGCACTAGGTGGCAGCACGGACTGCACTAGGTGGCAGCATGGACTGCACTAGGTGGCAGCACGGACTGCACTAGGTGGCAGCACGGACTGCACTAGGTGGCAGCACAGACAGCACTAGGTGGCAGCACAGACAGCACTAGGTGGCAGCACAGACAGCACTAGGTGGCATCACTAGGGAGACACAGAGAAGTCTGGGGGAGCATAGACATCAACAGGAGGGCACAGACTGGGGGGCATAGAAAGCAGTGGGAGGGTACAGACAGCAGTAGCAAGTTCAGAGCACTGGGGGGTACATAATACTGAGGGGTGGCACACAGCACTGGGGAGCACGGACAGCATAAGGGGGCACAGACAGCACTGACCGTGGCATGGACAGCACTGGTGGCAGCATGGACAGCATTAGGTGGTGCGGACAGCACTGGGGGGGCATAGACATCACCCAAGGGGTATAGACATTACTAGGGGAGCACACACAGTACTAAGGGGTACACACTGTACTAGGGGTGTACTCAACATTAGGGGGTACACACTGCAGTAGGGGGTACACACTGCATTAGGGGGTACACACTGCATTAGGGGGTACACACAGCATTAGGGGGTACACACAGCACTGGGGGGGTACACAGCACTGGGGGGTACACACAGCATTAGGGGATACACAGCATTAGGGGGTACACAGCACGAGGGGGTACACAGCACTGGGGGGTACACAGCACTGGGGGGTACACACAGCACGAGGGAGTACACAGCACTTAGCGGTGGTGGGGGGGTAGCGATGGGTTGCGTACTCACAGTGAGGGGGAGGAGGAGTCACGCAGACAGCAGGTCCGGGAGGCTGGTAAATCTGCTGCAGCTCTTCTGTGACATATAGCAGTGTGCTGCTTACCCCGCCCACCAGAGCAGAGAGCACACTAGCACAGGCCGGGGTTAAGCCTAGAATGTATGGGCTGCAGTCAGGTCCTGGAAGTCAGGATCTGGATAGAGCCCGTACATTCTAGCATCTACCCTCAAGGCATCAGGCAGTAAGATTTAAAGGGCCGGCAGCCGGGAAAAGCGCGGCTGCTGCCAGAGCACAGCGGTCCCTGGGAATGTGCCTGGGGGCCGCATAAAAAGTCGTGACGGGCCGTATACGGCCCGCGGGCCCAAGGTTCCCCACCCCTGACCTACATGGATATGCTTTTATCTAAACAATTCTATTGTAGCGCTGGCAGTATGTTTAGG
Source organism: Anomaloglossus baeobatrachus (assembly GCF_048569485.1). Lineage (NCBI taxonomy): Eukaryota > Metazoa > Chordata > Amphibia > Anura > Aromobatidae > Anomaloglossus > Anomaloglossus baeobatrachus. The sequence continues at coordinate 488,652,235 of NC_134355.1, forward strand.
GTTGATGTCCTGCTGGAAGGTAAACCTATTTTCCAGACACAAGATTATTGTAAACTCTAACATGTTTTCTTCCAGGTTTGACCCATATTTAGCTCCATCCATCTTCCCATCAAATCCGACCAGATTCCCTGTACCTGCTGAAGAAAAGCATCAACACATGATGATATTGCCACTGCCAAGTTCGACAATGGAGATGATGGTGTTTTCAGGAGATGCAGTGTTAATTTTCCACCAGAAAAAAGTTTTGGCACCGTGTTAGCCAGTTGAAAAATGATTGATTGCTCTCAGTGAGCGAAACAAAATTATAATCTTGTAGTTCTGATACCTTTTAATGGCTAACAAACATAAAATAAATGATGATACAAAGCATCTCTCTCTAAAGCTTTCTTTCTAACAATTTATTTTTATTTTTGTTAGCCATTAAAAGGTATCAGAACTTTTGTTTCTCTAGCTATGAGCAATAAATCAATTTTCCACCACACATCATATTTTGCATTTAGCCCAAAAAGTTCTTATTTGATCTCATCTGACCCCAGGACCTTCTTCCATATGCTAGCTTTATCCCCTACAGGGCATGTAGAAAAAGATGCTCTAGTCAGATTGGACAAAAGTAGAACTTTTTGGGCTAAATGCAAAACACTATGTATGGCGGCAAACTAACACTGCACATCACCCTGAAAACACCATTCCTACCGTCAAGCATGCTGGTGGCAGCATCATGCTGTGGGGATGCTTTTCTTCAGTAGGAACAGGAAAGCTAGCCAGAGTTGATGGGAAGATGAATGGAGCTAAACACAGGGCAATCCTGCAGGAAAACCTGTTAGAGGCTGCGGTAAAAGGTGGTCTTACAAACCTCAAGGGGGGCTTAATAAAAATCCACGTCACAATTTTCAGATTTATATTTTAAAAATATTTAAAAAACCATGTATCACATCCCGTACACTTCACAAATACGTGCTACTTAGTGTTGGTATGTCACCTAAAATCCCAGTAAAATACATTTAAGTTTGTGGGTATAATGTGAAAAAAATGTAGAAAAGTCAATTTACTATATCAGGCAGATATTTCCATCACAAACAATTATGGCCGATAACATCCCACTTGAGGATGAAGCATCCCCAAAAAATGGGTTCAGGGTGTGACCTATATAAACAGTGGTTAGATGTATCAATAGATCCATATCAGCGTGAAATAGGCTTAAGAAACAGAGAGGCACTCAGGTACAAAATTATAGTAGGTATTTACCAGCTGTCTTTATTTGCATTTTAGTTATTATTATTTTTTTGTAGCAAACTGTATACTTGAGGATTAGTATCTCTAAATAGAAAATCTTATTTCTTTTGATATAAGTGGCTTGCTCCCATTACCATTTCAGCTTGCCTAAATCTGGCATACTTTCCAGACTTGAACATCCATGGAGCATTAGTTACACGCTTGCTTTCATCGTCTAACTACAAAGCAACATAAAAAACATCAGCAGATGTGGTTCCATTCCAAACCTGACAGACTATTGAGAGGGTGTTAAACAATAGACAAAGTAACCCGGTAGCTTGCAGGGGCTGTCCATCTTCCTGACCCGGGTATATGTCAGCTCATTATTGGACTGAGCTGCAAATGCTTTGATTTGATGAGCATTAAAGGTCAACCACAAAATAGATCAAATATGCCAGGAGAGTTTGTAGTGAACATCACAATGTATTGACAACAATGAAAAAGTCTTATTTCATGTGCAGTCACATAAACAAAGACTGGGAAAAGCAATCAGAAGGAGAACTAGATGATTATGATGTATGGTCAGGTCACTGCAATGGCATACAACCAAAATTAGCTTCACTATATATACTTTAAGCAAACGTTTTCTCTACGCCTGACTTAGATTAACATTGATGTAATGTGCTGAAACTAAATGATGTAAAATGAGGTGTATAGATAAACCTATAAATGCAGAAATAGATCAGTGATGAAGTTTATTGATTTCTATTTTACAACCAATGTTCAGTGACAAAGCACGACTGATGTAACAGATACAACATGATGTGTAATATTATTGCAGTCATTTTGTTGCATGATGCCCCCATCTGCCGCAAAGGATGTATTCTTGTCTGCACCGGTCAATGAAGGGACATTACTTTACATCTCAGTGACCAGAGTCCATGTTCCTAACAGACTATCACAGCGACACACAATAAGTCAAATAGGGGCTTGGAAGACATAAGAGGATAGTGAGGCTCCACTAATGAACCGATTTTGGCGGAATCGGCCAACCATCTAAGTGTAAAGAAATCTCCTTGCTCACCCCAGACAGATTATGTTGCCGTAGATAATTTTTGGGGTAGTTTTAATTTATTTGATTGATCCTTTTATTTTACAGGCAAAAAAAGCACCAAACAAATGCTTTCCCTTTAAAGAAATAACAAGTGTTTGGTGAAGCAATGCATTACTATGTATGGAGGAGTTGCGAGAGATCGCTGTCTGCTGAATGAGTGATCAGGCAACAGTTATGGGCGCCTTATAGGGTGGTCTAGAACCTAAAATGTATTTTCTAAATATCTATCAGACCCTAGCCACTTTTGTAATTTGCTTTTTTATCCCTAACGTAACCCTATCTAGCTAATCACTATACGTTTGGTTTTCTTCCTGTGACTTTTCATTTGAGAGGAGTCTCAGGAAGCTGGGGCTGCACTCACTCCCAAAAGCTTCTATCACCTTTCCTGGAGGAAGACATCATCAAGGAGTGGCGCTGTAATTACTTACTAGTTTCTTGCAATGCTGCAACTTTTGAAACTGTCCTGCATCTATGATGCAAGATTCTGTGGGAGATGTGAGTGCAGCACTGGCACTCTGTTTCTATCTCTGCCAAAGTCATAGCCCCTGACACTCATTTCCCAGAGTGTCTATCATCATGGATTCGGGACATCTTCAGAAGGGACAAGGGACAAATTTTGCAACAATCTCTAGAAAGCAACTTCAGCACTGCCCCTTCATGACATCCTGTTCCAGGAGGGATGATGGACGCTGCAGGGAGTGACTGCAGCCCTATTGTCCTGTGACGTCACGTTTGAAATTTAGGTCTGAGCCTTTACGCTACAAGGCTTTTTTCTGACCAATGGATAAAAAATAAATAAGCAGAAAAAAAGAGTCAGTGTTCAAACAGAAAAAAATATTGTTTGATGGGCAAGAGGAGATTTTATGCTATTTGACTTTAACATAGATCTATCATTTTACAAAATTTTCGATATTAACCCCTTCATGACCAAGTACACACCTGTACATCCTTGGATATGTGTGTTCCTTTAATGCTTGATCGCATGGCGAGCCTGCCTTATTCCCCGCCGATGTCTGCTGCTCCGAACGATGAACATTAGGACGATGCAGGATATACCTAATATGCAAAATCACATGCTTTGGCCCAGCGCATCAGGCACGCCCTTTCCTCTCCTAGGATACCTCACTCTTGGGCACATCAGTCTTCCTACTCCTTACCCAGCACAAACAGGAGGATCAACCCATACCAAGAAATCCTCTAAGATCAGACCTTCTCAGCCTGTCTGGAATACACACATTTCCCCTAGGACCTCATTTGGGCCCCTGTTCTAACAAGAACACCTCATATGCAAAGGCACCACCACTGCCAGTTCATTGAAATTATACAGGAGACACGCTGGGTATTATCCTCCATTCACACAACTGGTTTTCATCCTATCACTATATTTTTCAGCCACATCCTCTTTGTGGCCTCATCCATACCTACTTCTTAAGTACCATTCTTCATACTGGCATGACACGATGACTCATTGGTTATCTCTAGACATGTGATTTTGCATATTAGGCATTCCCAGCATCATTCTAATGTTCTGTGAACATATATATCACAATTAATTGCTCTTTTCATTAGACTCACTACTTTGAGAAAGGCTCTCTCTTGAGCCGAAAAGTTTTTTTTTAGTTTTTCCCATGCCTTCTTGCAATAAAAATCACCTGCAAATCTACACATAGTGCAACTTTCTCTAATTCATGTGCCAAAGCTTTTTCAATCCTAGTGAACTTTCTGTCACTTCAGAACACCACCGGTTAGTGAGCCAGGTTCAGTCTATACCAGGTAACAATCTGCAGGCGGTCTCCAAACCTAGACTTCTCTATCATACTGGTAGATAGAGAAACATGATTCATCACTCCACAGAACATTTGCTATTTCTTCCAAGTTCACGGTCCCTGTTTGTTACAGCTTGCCATCAGATGCTTGGCATTCCTCATGTTTGCCCCCAAAAACATAAAAAAAGATTATACTCACCTCCAGTGCCAGCGCCATTCCAGCATTGCCTGCACTCGCTCTCCTAGGGCTCATGTGAGGTTGTTATGTCAAGCAAGCCTCACACCCAATCACCACCGGCTTCCTTCTAAGCAACTTCAAATGTATAAGTAGTCAACAGGAAGTGAGAGCTGTTAACGTCCTGTTAATTACTTATAGGTTTGAAGGCGAGGAGAGGGGTGTTTGCAATGATGTGACCTGGGGCTTGCGTAACTACCTCCCATGAGCTTTGGGAGAGAAAGTGCCGACACAGCTGGAATGGTGGTGGCACAGGAAGTGAGTATAAGCTTTTTATTTTAATGGGGGCAAATTTGGACAATGAGAAAGGAAGGAGAAGGGGTTGTCATAGTAGTGGACAACCCCTTTAAGCTTCCTGTACACCGTTTAGTGCTACTGTTGTACCATAGGAGGTTTGGAATGCTACAGTTAAGTGAGAGTATTGGGGACTGTTATGCACTATGCGTCTCAGTGCTTGTTGACCTCACTCTGCAACTTGTTGACCTCACTCTGGAAGTGATCTGTTTATTCCTGGCTGCATGTGGTGGAGACCCAAACTGCCCAGTCAGTGACTTCCATTGGGGTTCAGATCAAGTCCAGGTCCCAAACTTTATCTAAAGTCCGGCTGAACGCACCAAACTGAACTTCCACAGGTCCACTCATAAGGCCATTAAAAGCCTTAAAGATGAAAGAATAATGACATGGCTCCTTCCTCACCTGACATAAACTCTTTTGAGAGCTTGGGGACCCTTCTTAAACAGGAGATTAATGGTGATAAAAAACAGTCACTTCTCTGAACATTGTCTGGGAGGCTGTGGTTGGTGCTGCCAAAAAAAATTGATCGTCAACAGATTAGGAAGCGGAAAAAACTGTATCTCCAAATAAAGCAAGGGTGAACAGGTGCTAACTGATAAAACTACACAAAATATAAACTAAAAGGATACAGCAGCATCCTAAGTGCCAAGACATATGCAAACAAAGAATATATGAAATTTAAACTGCATTAATGCTATATAAAATATACTTAAATAAAAAGAAGGTTCTTTGCGTAAAAATGTGGATATATTTTATATAGCATTAATGTAGTTTAAGTTTCAAATATTCTTTGTTTGCAAATGTCTTGGCGGTTAGAGTGCTACTGTATCCTTTTTGTTTATGTTTTGTGTAGTTTTAGCAGTTAGCACCTGTTCACACTTTCTTTATTTGGAGATGCAGTTATTTTTTGTAGTATATACTGGAGGTGTAGAAAGCCTCTTATTCTGGCAGTGCTCTCTTGTACTCCTATACTAGTGTCATGCCTCTCCTGGACTAAAACTCTACAATTATATGGGCAGATAGGCTCTAGCACTTAATTAAAACCACCCTGTGGCTGATGGGTGGAGAGGACAGTCAGAATAGGAGGCTTTTTACACCTCTAATATATACTACAAAATACTGCATCTCCAAATAAAGCAAGTGTGAACAGGTGCTCACTGCTAAAACTACACAAAGCACAAACAAAAAGGATCAAATCAGTCATTAAAAATTCAAATTCTCTAAAAATTGTGAAAACTGTATAGGTATTCGTGTTGGCCTAGTTTTCTAGCTGTAGGTGCACTTGCTTTCTGTGACCTTTGCTGGTATGTACATTGACAAACACTGGGTATCTGTGATGATGATGTTTTGAGGTCTTATTTTATGTACTAACCAGGTGCTTTAGAATACTATTTAAAACAAACTGAAATAACCTATAAATCCGTTCAATGTGACATTCAATAATGCGCATTCAATCTAACATTACAAAAACATTGCAAGAATCACATCGATACCGACAGTGATAGAACCAAAGCTAATTTTCGATGAAACAACAAACAGTTGTAATTTGGAATTACCCTTGTACGGTGGTCCCAACACAATCAATAAACAAGAATCCAATAAAAGATAAATAAACCTGAACCAGACATCATAATCAGGAAAGAACGGCCGCAACAACACGAGCAGTGATGGAACACTTGGCAGACACTTTTCATTGCTCTATCTATACAAATGAGTTCAGTAATAAAAGTATTTTCTTGGCACTGAAAATGTATTACTTTACTTATTTTTAACAAACTAACTTTGCAATGATTTTATTATGCACAAATCAGATTAAACATTAAAGGCTAGCGTCTCAGCATTCTGCATATTAAATACATTTCAACAGGTGACAAGTGGCTGCATCGGTCTCTGCCCGCCTAGCATCACATTTTCAAGTGGATCTGCATCCTAGATGCAGATACAGTTTAAAGCAATGATGAAAATTGGAGCCGTAAGCTCCCTCTTCTGTCATTCTTCCTGCCCGTCTAAAGGCTGCTTTACACGCAGCGACATCGCTAGAGATGTCGCTGGTGAAAGCACCCACCTCGTTGGTTGTGAGTCACAGGCAAATCGCTGCCCATGGTGCACAACATCGCTAGGACCCATCACACGGACTTACCTGCCTAGCGACGTCGCTGTGGCCGGCGAACCTCCTCCTTTCTAAGGCGGCGGTTCGTGCAGCGTCACAGCGACCTCACACAGCAGCCATCCAATAGAAGCCGAGGTGCGGAGAGCAGCCGAAAGAAAGTGACGCCCACCTCGTTGCCGGAGGACGCAGGTATGGTGTTGTTCCTCATTCGTGGGGTGTCGCACGTAGTGATGTGTGCTGCCTCAGGAGCGACGAACAACCTGTGTCCTGCAATAGCAACAATATTTGGGATTAGAATGATGTGTCAACAATCAACGATTAGGTGAGTAATTTTGATTGTTAGCGGTCGTTCATACGTTTAACACGAAATAACATCACTAATAAGGCCGGATGTGCGTCACAAATTCCGTGACCCCAACGACATCTCGTTAGCAATGTCGTTGCGTGTAAAGCCCCTTTAAGCCCTGATGTCTCAACGCAGTGGCTGTGATGACATTATTACATCACCTGTACTCTGCAGAGCTCTGCAGAGCTGAAGGCCACACGCTGCAGAGACCGAAGGAAAAAGGAGGGGTAATTATATTATTAAATCAACAGGAGCCATTATACTGTTTGGAGGGCTATGAGCGGGCCATTACACAGTTTGCAGGACTATGAGCGGTCAATTATACTATTTACAGGGTTCTATGGGGCCATTTTACAGTTTGCAGGGCTTTGTGTGAACCATTATACTATTTCCAGGGCAATGTGTTGGCCATGATATAGTTTTTAGAGCTTTTGGGAGGCTATGATACAGTTTACAGGGCTATGGGGGATCCTTAAACAGTTTGCATGACTATGTGGGGGCCATTATACCGTTTGTAGGGCTATATTGTGGTTATTATACTGTTTGAAGGGCTATGTTGAGGGCATTTATTCTGTTTGAAGGGCTATGTAGGGGGCATTGTACTGGTTAGAGGGCTATGTGGGGGGCACAATACTGTTTAGAGGGCTGTGTGTGAGGCAATTATACTGTTTGGAGTGCTATGTGTGGGCCATTGTACTGTTTTGAGAACTACTGTATGTGCGAGCCAATATACTATTTGGAGGGCTAATTAGAAGCCATTATAGTGTTTAGAAGGTTAATGGGGACATTATACTGTGTGCGAGCAATTAAACAGTATGGAGGGTTGTGTTCAGGCTATCATACTGTGTGGAAGTTTTACATTACAGGTCTTTAGATCAGTGATTTACACACAGGCATGAGGTCTGTCAGGTCCTGCTCAAGGCAGGACTTCACGTGCTTCCATATCTGGGTGTGCCCGCAGTCATTATTTGTCCCAGGGTCACCATGGAGACCATTAGCACAATGTGATCGCAATTGCGTTGTGCTTATCGAAGCAAAGAGGGAGCCCCCTCTCTCTACAAGACGATCAATGCTGTTGTCGATATTGACATAGAAAACTATACATGTTTGGTATCTACGAACTTGTACTGACCTGGGAAATCATAATGCCAGGTCAGTTTTACTATATAGTGAACATGGTAAATAAAAAACCCAAAAAACAATGTGCAAGTCCACTTTTTTGCAGTTTTATTGCACTTGGAATTTTTTTTTCTGTTTTCCAGTACACTATATGGTAAAATGAATGGTGTCATTCTAAAGTACAACTCGTCCAGCAAAAAACAAGCCCTCATAGGGCTATATTGATAGAAAAGTAGAAAACAGCTCTTCGAAGAGAGGGAGAACCCCCCCCCAAAAAAACCAACATAAAATAGTGGGGGTGAAGTGATTAATGGCTAAACAGCCTTTTGTGCTGGTTTGTTTTAGCACTTTTTTTTCTTTTACTTTTTTTACTCAGTCATGCTATAAAACTGGAATATTTTTAAATTTTATTGTTGGTCTCATACCAAGTGAGACATGTCGGTGTCACACTGACACACCAATGGCAGCGTCTAACAGGCCACTGTACCTCAAGATCACTTACGTGACCTCCAGTTAGGACAACATGTATCAGCAGATGTGATCACACTAGTGGGCTGCCGATAAGGTTAAAGTAGGGGTCCGCTGCCTGTTTAAACTATTTAGATGGTGCTGTTGGGTCTGACATTGGCTTCTAAAAGGTTTCCTCATTTGGTTGTAAAACCGATTGTGAAAGATCCCGTAGGGTGTCAGCTGTCATATACATCTGACATCTGTTGCATTTTCACCTTTTTTGTGCTTTTTAATAATTTTGTTAGGTTATATAAGGGTATATAAATCACCTTAACAACCTATATCAACTACTTCCTAAACATACAGAAATGAAAATAACAAACGGTATAATGGAAAGGTTAGAACATCCAAATGACATAATGCTTACATTTCCTTGCATGCTATTTGTATTTGATCCATGTCTTTTATGCAGATATTTTTAGTTGCAAAACACTCTTCGCAGCCAAAAATAACGTTATTATTTAGGGACTGTGCAGGATAAAAAGAAGATCCTTTCTCCATTGGGTTGTTCTTGGCATGGCAGCTCAGCTCTATTCAGTTGAATGGGACTGAAATGAAATGCCAATTATGAGCTGTGGACTGGTTTTGGAAGACAATAGCCAATTTTTTCTGATATTGTAAAACTCTTTAAAATGGGACAAAAGCATTTTCATGAAATGAAACAATTGGCGACACTACTACTACTACTACTACTACTACTACTACTACTACTACTACTATATTTAAATAACATGAGACAGGTTCTGGCCCAATGGTGGTTCATCCAATAGATATTTTTCATGCATTTGTGATTTTTAAAGGGAGAATAAAAACCTCTAACAAACATTTTAGGCAACAATTTCCTTTCTGTGGGAACAAGTGGCAAGTGGAAATAGAAATTGCTTGATCCTTCTGTCACTCACTGTCCCCAATGCCATTATATGTAGAAAAGTGGAAAAAGAACATGAGCATTCCTCTAGAAGTAGGTCCAGAGAAGTGACTGTATAAAATAATGCCATCATGTGATAGTCAGTAGGATGCCATTCACATTAGATAACCAGCTGACTGAACTGAAATGATTGAGGACCCTAAATATCTAAAGGTTCTTACACACTACCTATTCAACGTTTCAACATGAACAGACTGCTTCCAACCTTAAATACCCTATATCAATCCCAATGAACTTTAACTCTTACCAAATAACTTATTAATAGCTCACACCACACACCACAGCTTTATTAATTAACCGATATTTCCAAAACCTTTTATATCACAATATTGGGCCCTGACGTCCACCAACCACCTCTTCCTTCCTCATGCCTGGTCACTACACAAGGCAGTGATGATGTGACTCTCTCAGGGCCCAAACAACCCACCAGCTGTGACAATGACATACCTCGGAGACCAAGTATGGACTGAAATACTAACCAACAGTGGGAGGGAGGGTGGGTGTTGATCTACGAGCCAGGGGTAAAAGGGAGAGAACCTGTACCCCACTAATTTTTATACCCCTTCTTTCCCCTCCCTTGTATCACCGATTCAATCATAGCACCTGTACATCCACTATATCTATAAACATGGTCATTTTGCATCATTTTCCAGCATAATAACCCTTTGCAGTCCTTGGACCCTGTGCTATCTGCTATGGGGCCTACTATTCAGCTTTTTTTGAACATTCATGTGTTCAAAACGGAAAGACAGGAGTAACCTGATGCTAGACAACACAGACTTTTTTCCTCAATTCAGTGGCCCATGAAGGCTTACATCTGTAGTCTACTATGTCTTGTTGTCCGCCTCCAATAATCATATATGGCCGAAAATGATGCATGACAGAGCTGACGGTTACTTTGTCTACGTCATTATAGTAGACCCATTGGCACATTTGTATGAACCCTGTTCTGTGGGGGGGGTTTGGACTTAAGCTCAAATGGGGCCACTGAATGGAGGAAAAAAACCCGCTATGTTAATGTAACCTTAGGCAGAGGCTTAAAAAAAGAATCAAGTGTAATAATTGAAACGTTTAAATCCTTCTCTTTCCTAACTTCATCTGAATAGGAAAAATTGGGACGCCTCATACATTAGATGATTAGCCAGTCTCTAATATATGGAGACTTTTATATTGTATATTGTTAATTTAGATTTCAGAGGAAAAGTCTAAATTATTTTTTTTACTCATCTTGTGATACAAAAAAGTATTGTAGGCCGAGCAAAGGAATATTCTGTCCCATAAATAGTAATTATAACATTTTACCAACTATTTTATTTCTTTGTAGTACGCATCAAATCTTAGCATAGGAAATTCTAGGACTCTCGCTTGAACTTGACTTATTAGGAGTCTTCATCATCTTGAGATACCTTAGGAAATAAGTGTTCTAGAAATAAGGACATGCCTGGTTGTGGAATTTGGAGAATTCTTGTGGAAGCGGACCTGCTGAAAACTTAAAAAGACACACACTGACTGAGTACAAAAGGCGGAAGGAAGATGACAATCAGTTTGCAAGTTAGTTTTACGTGAAATTACATTGCTCTTCTAAGAATAATTTGAAGACATTTTATCCAGGAAGTCATATGGCTTTATTTTGCGTTGCCTAGCTAAGATACAGTAATTGTTTGTTGATAAGTTAATCCAACAGGTGCAGTTCCTTTCTGGACAAGTTGAAGCTATTGTTTGGTGAAAAAAAGTGTTCAGTCCTTGTCTGTAATGTTCTGATTAACGGGAGATAAAAATGTACTTTATTCAGAGTGAAACTGACTATCACGTATAAACTCCATGCAGATCTGCAGGTTTCATCGACCTGGGTGATTTAGATGGAGAAGAATTTGATACTACTGGGAGCTAATCACGTATCACTATTACTCATTGTGGTACGGTTTAGTATATCCTTGCTCTGGATATCTGATGGATGTCTGATGTGAAATATTGGAAGGTTCTGGAATAGTAGCCATAGCTGTGCGAGAGCAATTAGGGGCATCTGTAATTCCTCTCTACTTCAGTTGCAAGTGAAGAGCAATAAATAAATATATAAATAATAGCTACCTCTCCATTAAAAATTTAGAATGTGCTCCTTTTTCCATTCTCTTGATGAGCTTCAAGAGGTAGTCACCGGAAATGGTTTTCACTTCACAGGTGTGCCCTGTCAGGTTTAATAAGTGGGATTTCTTGACTTATGAATGGGGTTGGGACCATCAGTTGTGTTGTGCAGAAGTCTGGTGGATACACAGCTGATAGTCCTACTGAATAGACTGTTAGAATTTGTATTATGGCAAGAAAAAAGCAGCTAAGTAAGGAAAAACGAGTGGCCATCATTACTTTAAGAAATGAAGGTCAGTCAGTCCAAAAAATTGGGAAAACTTTGAAAGTGTCCCCAAGTACAGTAGCAAAAACCATCAAACGCTGCAAAGAAACTGGCTTACATGAGGACCGCCCCAGGAAAGGAAAACCAAGAGTCACCTCTGCTGCGGAGGATAAGTTTATCTGAGTCTCCAGCCTCAGAAATTGCAGGTTAACAGCAGCTCAGATTAGAGACCAGGTCAATGCCACACAGAGTTCTAGCAGCAGACACATTTCTAGAACAACTGTTAAGAGGAGACTTTGTCCAGAGGCCGCCTTCATGGTAAAATAGCTGTTAGGAAACCACTGCTAAGGACAGGCAACCGCAGAAGAGACTTGTTTGGGCTAAAGAACACAAGAAATGGACATTAGACCAGTGGAAATCTGTGCTTTGGACTGATGAAATTTGAGATCTTTGGATCCAACCACCGTGTTATTGTGCGATGCAGAAAAAGGTGAATGGATGGACTCTACATGCCTTGTTCCCACCGTGAAGCATGGAGGAGGAGGTGTGATGGTATGGGGGTGCTTTACTGGTGACACTGTTGGGGATTTATTCAAAATTGAAGGCATACTGAACCAGCATGACTACCACAGCATCATGCAGTGGCATGCTATTCCATTCGGTTTGCGTTTAGTTGGACCATCATTTATTTTTCAACAAGACAATGACCCCAAACACACCTCCAGGCTGTGTAAGGGCTATTTGACTAAGAAGGAGAGTGATGGGGTGTTACGCCAGATGACCTGGCCTCCACAGTCACCTGACCTTAACCCAATCGAGATGGTTTGGGGTGAGCTGGACCGCAGAGTGAAGGCAAAAGGGCCAACAAGTGGTAAGCATCTCTGGGAACTTCTTCAAGACTGTTGGAAGACAATTTCCGGTGACTACCTCTTGAAGCTCATCAAGAGATGCCAAGAGTGTGTAAAGCAGTAATCAAAGCAAAAGGTGGCTACTTTGAAGAACCTAGAATATAAGACATACTTTCAGTTGTTTCACACTTTTTTGTTAAGTATTTCATTCCACATGTGTTAATTCATAGTTTTGATGCCTTCAACGTGAATCTACAATTTTCAGAGTCATGAAAATAAAGAAACCTCTTTGAATGAGAAGGTGTGTCCAAACATTTGGTCTGTACTGTATATAGCGCTATTAATTCTGCAGCATTTTACAGATATGATCATCAGTGTCCGCATTGGGGCTCCCAATCTAAATTCTCTATCAATATCTCTTTGGAGTGTGGGAGGAAGCCAGAGTACCTGGAGGAAACCCACGGAAACATGGGGAGAACATACAAACTCCTTGCAGATGTTGTCCTTAGTGGGATTTATACCCAGGACCCCAGTGCTGCAAGACTGCAGTGCTAACCACTGAGTTACCGTGCTGCCGTATTTTCTTTTTTTAATTTATAAAGTATCAGTATATATACATTTATGCATAAACTCCACAACATTTAAATTGTAACAGCAAGATGGAAAACTGATGGAATTATGAAAATAACAGGATTAAGATACATTAATAATTCGGAAAAATGTAAAGAAAATTATCAAAACATCTCAATTTATTCAGTATTAAGTGTGGGTGCCACATACTGAAATTGCAGCATTTACACACCTTGTCTGCTATCAATGAAGTTATTCATGGCTATCTGATAAATGTTTTGCCATGTTGAATGGACTTGGACACGCAAATCATCATGATCCACTGCTGGCAGCTCCTTTTTTCAATTGCCAGATGTACTCAATGGTGGACAACCGAATATGTTTTATAGCCCTATCCATTTATTAATATGGGGAATGTGGTGGTGCATTGACACCATTGGGCACTGTGTTCCATATCCCCCTGTGTGACAAAATGTTGGTACTCAATGGTGGACAAGTCAGGAGATGCTCTGGACCATGATAGCATGTTTAGCTCATGCAGGCTGCTCACAGTACCATGATCAACATTTCTCAAAAGAAAAAAATGCTACATAATCACAGAAGTATAATTTCAGTGATTTTCTATTAACATTGAGGGTCTAATAAATATTTACAATGAATATTTGCCCTAACAGCATACAGGACCTCCAGGAAACGCAACGTTCACAGCATAACCAGGCAGCACCACTCATTCTGGGCAAAGACTTTCTTCTCAGAAACAAAATGCTATTTTTTAAGTGTTGCAGAAGAATAAAACTCAAGGATTTATATTTTCACTTGATTTTTTTTTTCATTATTTTGGGTTAAATATTCTTAAATAATTCAATGACATATATATATATATATATATATATATATATATATATATATAAAGTAAAAATTAAGAAAAAAAAATATACCTATTGTCACATCATCTATTGGGTAAGCATAAATTCTGGATTGCCAAATATAAGAGTTGAATTTAATATTGTTCAGCAGCTTGAACGGGTCTGGACGGACATGTGAGTGGATGGCAGCGCCATGTTGACGTGACCTAAGAGATGTTCTCGGGATGTCAAGATATTTCTTTGGATCAGAGAGTCAGAAAGCTTTTGCCGTTCTTGATTTGAAAGTCTTGTCCATCGAACTGAACCGATGAGTGACAGTTGATGCTTTCAGCTTCTGTTCTGATTTTTTTATTCAATGGTTGGCAGTCGGAGGCATTCTTGAGGAGCTGGAAAGTTGCCATGAACAGGAATTACAGAACAATTACTGTGTGAAACTTAAGATAACAGTTTGTTTCACATGGTAGAATTGCTTTGTGATGCAATAAAATTATCCGTTCAGCTCTAGATTAACATTATGTGAGAAAATAAAATTAGAGCTGATTTTATCTTGTTGGCAGAAAAAGAACTGGTTAAAACTTATCATTGCTCAGGTTACTTTTATATGTCATATACTGCTACGGTCTGATGTAACATACAACATGGGGACCAATGAGCGTTTCTTTGTGCGTGGAGATTAAAACACCATGATCATTTACTGTCAGATAATAATGACTACAAATACTTGCTTTTATGTGACGCTTGAGCATTAATGATGTCTAAATTCTTCCAGTTTATTTATTCTAATTATTTACCTAATTCAGCAGGCTCTAAAGTGGCCATTTTGTGCTCTTGCACCCTCCCTTTTGTTCTATAGTAGTATGTGCCACCAGAGCATCATTTGTGGTTTACACACCTAGGCCTCTAAAAGACAGATTTGGATGTGTTACCTACATTTCCTTACATATTTATGAGCTAATGTTTTCATATTCACAGTGCTCCATAGAGAAGATATCACCTATCAAAATGGAAAATAATATATACCATATTTTACACATTATAAGATGCAATTGTCCTCCCAAAAATGTGGAAGGAAAATGAGGGGTGCATCTTATAATCTGAATGTAGCTTACCGGGGGGATGGTGGAGAATGGTGACAAGAGGCAAGGGCAATGCTACGGGCGCTGCAGGCTGTGTGCTGCTGGGGCTTTGCGGCAGTTGCTGCTCTGTGCAGTGGGAGGCGCTGCTCTGTGTGGCGGGAGGCGCTGCACTGTGTGGCGCTATTCTTGTATGGTGAAGAAACAAATGGGGACGGCACCACCTTGAATAAATAGGTTATGGAAGTGTGCTCCAACCCATAAATAGAACTTAGAACACAACACATGGGAAAGAGTGGGCACAACTACACCAAACATGTACTGGAAAATCCAGAATAATGGAATGAAGCAAGAGGAGTCCCTTGTTGCTTGCAAAAAGTGTGAAAAAGTTTATTAATAAAACAGAGAAATATTATTAAGAACAGTTAAAAATGGGAAAGATCAATGGGGTGATCCACCCATGAGCAGATTGGCACATCACCACTGAAACCTCATGAAATAATGCAGATGGAACAAATCATATAGGCTCAAAAATAACAGTACCAGAGAACAGTATACAGCACTGCATAGTCACCAAATGTAGGACTAACATAAATATGGTACAGATAAAGAGAGCCAATACAGTAATGATTTACCCCTGATGAAGCCACACATGGTGGCGTAACGCGTGGGGCAGGCGCACCCACATTTCCTCCCTCACTATTTACTTATCTGGTATTGTATTGGCTCTCTTTGATCTGTACCATATTTATATTTGTGTTATTAACCCCTTAACGACCCATGACGTACTGAAAACGTCATGGATCGTGTGCCGGTAAGCCCCGCCCCCTGCCGCCGGCGGCGGCGAGACGCGCACATATCAGCTGTTATCAACAGCTGATATGTGTGCCTGCTAGCCGCGGGTGGAATCGCTTCCACCCGCGGCCATTAACCCCTTACATTTCGCTGCCAAAGTCTTGGCAGCGATATGTATATGGGCGCCGCCATGACAGTGACTTACCCCGCCCCCGCCGGAAGTCACGTGACATGATCACGTGACTTTCGGCGGTTGCCATGGTAGCACAGGGTCATGTGATGACGCCTGTGGCTAACATGAGTCACTTCCTCTCAATGCCGGAATACAGCCGGCATTGAAAGTGAAGCAGCAAATCTGCAGTTCTCAGCTCTGTAGCTGAGATCTGCAGATAGTGCAGAGCGATCGGATTGCTGATCGCAATAGCCCCCTAGGGGGACTAGTAAAATAAAAAAAAAAAGTAAAAAAAAAAGTTTTAAAAAATTAAAAAAAAATAAAAAAACCTAAAAGTTCAAATCACCCCCCTTTCACCCCATTGAAAATTAAAGGGTTAAAAAAATACACACATATTTGGTATCGCCACGTTCAGAAATGCCCGATCTATCAAAATATAAAATCAATGAATCTGATCAGTAAACGGCGTAGCGGCAAAAAAATTCCAAACGCCAAAATTACGTTTTTTGGTCACCGCAAATTTTGCGCAAAATGCAATAACAGGCGATCAAAACGTAGCATCTGTGCAAAAATGGTACCGTTAAGAATGTCAGGTCGAGACGCAAAAAATAAGCCATCACTGAGCCTCAGATCCTGAAAAATGAGAACGCTACGGGTTTTGGAAAATGGCGCAAAACGTGCGCCACGTTTTTCGGACAAGCTTGTGAATTTTTTTTAACCCCTTAGATACAAGTAAACCTATACATGTTTGGTGTCTATAAACTCGCACCGACGTGAGGCATCATACCCACACATCAGTTTTACCATATAGTGAACACGGTGAATAAAATATCCCAAAAACTATTGTACAATCCCACTTTTTTTGCAATTTTTCCGCACTTGGAATTTTTTTGCCGTTTTCCAGTACACTATATGGTAAAACTTATGGTTTCATTTAAAAGTACAACTCGTCCCGCAAAAAACAAGCCCTCATATGGCAAGATTGATGGAAAAATAAAAAAGTTACGCCTCTCGGAAGAAGGGGAGCAAAAAACAAAAACGCAAAAACGGAAAGTGCCCGGGGGCTGAAGGGGTTAATAAACTTTTTCACACTTTTTTACATGCAACAAGGGACTCCTCTTGCTTCATTACATTATTCTGGATTTTCCAGTACATGTTTGGTGTAGTTGTGCCCACTCTTTCCCATGTGTTGTATTGTTGTATGGTGGGCAGTGAGGCAGGAACCATCTGGAAGACGTCCACGGCGCGGACTTCATATAATTGTGTTCTAGGCTCAAGATTTCATTTGTGCACGCGTCGCCTCTGGCCCATTTATGTCCCAGCAGCAGGCTTAAGGAAAATGGCACCTGGAGGTGACACGTTCACAGATGAGATCTTGGCTTGTCATTGAGCCGATAACTCAATCTGTGCATGCACCGACTCCAGGCACCATATCTTTGAAGCCAGCACCGCTGACAATTCCTGAATGTTTTCTTTGCCTCACAGCGACGCCA
Organism: Anomaloglossus baeobatrachus; assembly: GCF_048569485.1. Lineage (NCBI taxonomy): Eukaryota > Metazoa > Chordata > Amphibia > Anura > Aromobatidae > Anomaloglossus > Anomaloglossus baeobatrachus. The sequence goes on from NC_134355.1 coordinate 488,670,033, forward strand.
AGCATCTGGGACACTCACTGCACTGCCTAGCTCCACGACCGTCCCTGGCTCCTGTGACCCCCACTCCACAACCGCTGCCGCCCCCCCCCCAGTAAGACACTGCTGGATTAGAAGACGGACCACCTTTTCTTTTCTTTTTTTTTCTCTAAATTTGGGGTGAGTCTTATAATCCAGTGCTTCTTATAAAATGAAAAATACGGTAATTTTTTTTAACCTATATTATGATTGTGTCACTTTTTCATTCTTGCAAATCAGCAAAGACTGTTTTATAAGAGAGAATTATCTATTTTTCCCAGGCAGTCAGGAAAGCAGCAATATCTATCATTTTCTATTCATGTTGTTTAAATTGTGGTGTACAGTATTGTATATTGTATTGTGCATTTCCTATCTGATGCAATTCTCAAGAGGAAATATAGCTGGTGCTACAAAAGAGAATTGTCCCTTTCATAATGGAGCTACAAATGTATATTGTACTATATTGATTGTTTACATGGCCTTCTTAACCCTAGACAACAATTAAAGCACATACACTTCCTATGGTTTAGCCTATGCTGTGATCATGTGGCAAATGTCAATGTCCTAAAAATCGTTAACTGCCAACTTCATAGTATTAGAAAATGTTCAAAGATTTATTAAAAATAGTTATATGTTTAAAAATTGTCAGATTAATGTGTAATAATGAGCATTAACCCATTCTCAACATCTGACATATTCGTACAGCACATGTTGAATTTGGATTTATGGAGCGGACTCGGTAGCTGAGCCTGCACCATACCTCAGAGATGCCGGCTATGTTCAAAACTCCTAAGGGGACAAAAAAAAAAGTAAAAAGCAACTAAAAAAAGTTTTAAAATATCTGAAGAAAATAAAACAAAATGTTTAAATCATTCTCTTCATCCCCCTATCATAAATGAAGTCTTAAAAAAAACTGAAAAATTAAAAAAAAAACCAATATTTTGTGTTGCTGCAGCCATAAAAGTCTAATCTATGAAATATAAAATTATTTAATTTGTACATAAAATGTCATGAATCAAATAATAAGATTGGAAGCACCAGAACTGCCATTTTTTTGATTGCGGTACCTTTCCATAAAATGCAATTAAATATGATTATGACATTGTATCAACCCCTAAATTGTATCAATAAAAATGGCAGTTTGTCATGCAAACAAATCCTCACACTGCTTAATTAAAAAAAAAAAATGGGCTTACAAACCAAAATATTTTTTTTTTGTTCTTCACTAAAATAAATAAGAAACTATAACATTTTTGTTATTGCCATAATTGTTCTGCCATGGAGAATCAGGTTGCCTGTTGTTTTTACTACACAACGAATGCTGTAAAAAACAGAACCCCGCCTCCAAAAAATGGAGGATTCTTTTGCGATTGCACACTTTTTTTTATTTTTGAAAACATTTTGTGTATGGAAATTATATCTTGTTCCACAAAACACAAGCCCTCATATGGCCATGTCAATGGAAAAAGAAAAAAGTTATGACTTATGAAAGAAGAGGACACAGAATTAAAACACAAAACCAAAATTGTTTGATTTAGGAAGCGCCAAAAAAGAGGTTTAACCTCCTTCACCACCCAGCAATTTTTCATTTTTGCTTTCTCCTCCCTTTCTTCTAAAAGCCATATTTTTTTTCTTTTTCTATCAATATAGCCATATGAGGGCTTGTTTTTTGTGGGCCGAGTTTGTGCCGCCCCCGTGCCAGCAGCCGGTGCTGCTCGGGTCCAGGCTTTCAGGGGAGGTGGCTCGAGGGTCTCCGGCCCCAGGGGTCACGGGGCAGACACGCCGAATAAATGGAGGGACGTAGAATAAATGTACGGGCTGGGCCGTAATAGGTTCATGACACCACCCACGGTGTGTGGTGAGGTGGGACACCACCGCTGCAGTTATGGGGCACCCGGGGGGAGATGTTATGCAGCAAGTTGTTAACCCCTCCGTGGGCAGGGATGGTGGCCCTGGGACCCAGTGGCTCGGTGCAGGGGATAGCGACTGCAGGTGGTGCTGGTGTACTCACTGTTAGGAAAACACATGTCTCTGGTAAACCAAGGTGGTGGTGGCCGGTGCCGCGGCCGGTTGCATTCAGGGTCCCCCACCTGGCTGGTGGTCTCTATCTCTTTTCCTGCACCTCTTTGTGTAAGGTGGACTTTCCTGGCGGGAAACACAGAAGTCCACTCCCGGCTGGATGTGGCCTAAGGAGCCGTGCCCGCAGACGCTGGCCCGTGGGATCTATGGGCCCTGGCAGTGACCTCTTATCCCTAATCGGTTGGCTGTTGTTTTCTATGAGGGACTATGGGTGCGACAGGACCTATAATCCTGGCCTCAATCGGTTAATTAACCAGTCCGCTTGTTTCCGGTTTCTGGCTTCAGGGTCCGAGTACCCCCTTTGTGCTATGGTTTCCGGGTCGGTTCCCCATGTCGGTACCAGCGGGCTACAACCCTGTCCCGGTCCACCTCGGTTCTGCTGAGCCATCTTCCCGTCTCCTGCTGATGGAGACCACCGTTTGCCTCCTAGCCAGTGGCACCAGGGCTCCTACCCTGGTACCGTTCAACTTGAACTCTCTCTCCTTCTGGGACTGCACCTAGCCCCAGCTCACTCCTCTCAACTTGAACCTCAAACACTTTCTACTTGACTGCTGTTTTTCCCGCCCTGGGCTGTCTAGACCCCTGGTGAGTGTGTCCCAACCGCCTGGTCACGCCCATTGGTGTGTCTATCTTTCCCTGACGGGGGGTGACTAGGGTTTTTTGGTTGGCTGTATGTTTCCTAGTGAGGGAACGGTGTTATGCAGGTGCCTAACTGTGACTACCTGGTTTTGCCAGGGCGTCACAAGTTATTCTTTTGAATGACACTATTCATTCTGTTACATATTGTACTGGAAAACGGGAATGTGAGGTGAAATTGCAAATAAAAGTGGAATTCTATGATTTTTTTTTTTATATTCCTTCTTCCATATAAGACAAAGCTGACCTGGCCATATGGTTTACCCGGTCAGTATGAATTTGCAGATACCAAACATGTATACTTTTATTATGTGGTGAAGAATCCAGGAATTTGTAAAAAAAAAACAAACATTTACGCTTTTGTCTCCATGTCCCAAGATATGTAACTTTCTAATTTTTGGGGGTCTGGGGCTGTGTGAGGGCTTATTTTTTGCGTTATGAGCTGATGTTTTTAATTATACAATTTTTTGTGTAGATGGGATGTTTTATCACCTCTTATTGCATTTTATTACAATGTTGCAGCAATTAAAAAAACGTAATTCTGGCTTTTTGATTTTTTCTGGTTACGTTCTTTACCGATCAGATGAATTTATATTCTATTTTGATAGATAGGGCATTTCTGAACTCGCCAATACCAAATATGTATATATTTTTTTTTATTGTTTTATTTTCAATGGGGTAAAAGGGGGATGATTTGAACTTAGGTGACTTTATGTCAGTTAATATACATATTTTAATGCTCTGTTGAACCCAAATTTGTATTGTGACGTGTATTAAACATTTTAGTCACATAAGACAACTGCTAATAACAATGGGTAAGAGGGTATACTGTACAGCATAATGTGATATACTTAAACAAAAGTCAGTTGTAGGTCAGGACAATGTTTTTTGATTGGTAGCCAGTGCTGATATTCTACGGTATGTAGAAACACTTATATCATTGCAGGAGAAGTGATTAAGGAAAATTACCCACTGGGAAAAAAATGTTCATTGGAAAGTCAAATGTCTCCTTGTAAAAAAATTCTAGACAAAAGGAAGTGCTCAACAATGGTCTAAGGGAGATGCACTTCCTCTAGGTCCGTGAAACAAGGCACTGTCCAGTTGATGAGTAGTGCTGCTGAGCAGGAGCCTTTGATGAGCCATCTCCTGCTTCCTGATATTGTGAACCTCTTGACAAACACTGAAAATGAAAATCCGCACGCATTCCAGATCAATTAGTGCACTATCTGCAGAGATGCCTCCTTCTCAGGATGTGGAATGGATCCTGTTTTGAGTAAGATTTTAAATTTTGCCTTTAAAATAATATTATTATTGTAACATGGAAATCGCTGGGGAAGAAGCAGTGATAGCAGATTACATATATCCAAACAACACAATTACCTGTGAGTCTTGGTGTTCATGTTGGGTGTTTGCACGTCTTCTGTTACCGCTATGATAATCCCGTGCCAACACATTCCAGGAATGAGAGAGGAAAGTTAGGTCTCCAGAAGTGACATATTGTACACATCAGACATTGCTGTCACTGTTAATTATTTGCTAGGTATAAAGTTTATAATCAGATGACAGAATAGAACTGGGACTTTGTTTTTTATTTCCATTGACTGATATGGGTAGAGAGTATAAATGCAAAATTGAGCAAGTATACCCAGCAGAACTCTTACAGATCTTGAAAACTGCTTTTGGTAACATTTTTGGCCATTACTTGTTCACCTTAGCCTAATGACTGATGCACGTGGTTGTATAGTAGCTTGGCTTCCATGGAGTTGATTAAGCAGGAAGCCTATTCTGTTCTTTTGTAAGCCTCCAATTTTGTATGTTTACTGTCCCGGGGCTCGGCCGGCTGCCGAGCCGCTCGGATCCGGGCTCGTCGGTGGGTGGCTCGAGCTCCTCCCGGACCCGGGGGTCAAGTCGCTCTGAAGGTATGCTGGTGCTACGTGAGGGGTGGTGTTCGGTGGGGAGGGCCATGGCCGAGACCGAGGTTGTTTGTTGGGGGTTAAGTTCGTGACGCCACCCACGGGTTGTGGATGGACACCACCGCTGCCATTGACTAGGCTCCCGAGGACGGTGTTGCGCAGCTTGGTGTTGACCCCCTCCGTGGGTAGGGGGTGATGGTCCTGGGGGCCCGAAAGTGCTGAGGAGGGGGGATGCGAGCTGGCGAGTTGGTGCGGTGCGGTGAGGTGCGTGGCCCGAGGGCACTGTTGTACTCACTATTACAGACACACTGGAGTCTCTGGTAAAAAAAACAAAATGGTGGACGGTGCCCGCAGTCAGCTGCGCTTCTCCCCTTTTTCAGGTTGGTGGTTTCCGCCTTTCTCCTGCACCTCACTTTTAGAAGAATTGTGACTCCTATGCCTGAGCAACGGTAGTCCGCTCCCCGGCTTTGTGTGTGCCGGCAGAGCCCCTTTGCCCACAGACGCTGGCCCGTGGGATCTCGATGCCTGGGCGGTGGCTTTCTATCCCTGTGGTTGGGCTGTTGTCTGCAGTCGGGTCTTGGGTGGGAAAGGACCTAAAGTCCAGATCCCAATCAGTGAATTCGACTCGGTCCAGTGGCTTCTGGGCCTCATACTGGGTCTGAGTACCCCTCCTGGTGCTCCGGTTTCCAATTGGTTCCCCGGTTCGGTACTGGCGGGCCACTACCCGGTCCCGGTCCCTTACGGTTCCACCGGCTGTAATCCCAGCTCCTGCAGGCGGCCACTTCCATCTGCCTCCTGACAACAGGGTATCCGGGCTCCGACCCAGATCCCTGAGAGACGTCTACACTTTGCTTCCACTCTCCTCCACTCCTGTCACTACACTCTCTGTTTTTCCCGCCTCAGGCTGTCCGAACTCCTCGGTGGACGTGGCCAACCGTCTGGCTCCGCCCTCCCGGGGGTGAATGTCAAGTCCTGAGAGGGGTGACTCAGGGTTTTAAGGTTGGCTGCTGTTACCTTTTTAGGGGAAGGTGTTTGTGTAAGGGCCTACCTGTGACTACCTGGCTAGTCCAGGGCGTCACATATGAATCTTGTAGAAAAAAGTTGTGGCAGGTTTTATTGGATTCCATGTGTTTGGGACCAAATGACATCACATGGAGGCTATACTAGAAAACTGCATAACATTTGCACTTAAGCTTTTGAAAACTAATGTTTTCATGAGTCATAAAAGTAATTAAGACTAGTGATGGGTGGACTTGGACTGTAAAAGTCAGGATCTCCATGCTTTCAAACTTACCCGAGTGCCGAGTCCCGGGATTCAAGGTGTTGATCTGGATCCAGCAACTCAGGAAATAGACAAAAAAATAAAGGAAAAATGAAAAAAATAAGAATGAAGCAAGCGCTTGAAACTCACCAAGGCTCCAGCGTGGCTGCAGCTGCTCCTGCACCCGTCCGTTCACGTAAAGAGCCGCTCATTAGCTTCATTGCATATATCACTGCTTTTCCCACCCACCGGCCGTCCTGGCATCTGTGACTGGTTGCAGTCCGACGCGCCCCCAGCCTGTGTGACAGTGTGTCTGCCTGCAACCAATCACAGGCGCTCTCTGCGGATCTATATCGTATAGTGAAAATAAATAAATAAATAAAATATTTGGCATAGGGTCCTCCCATATTATGTTAGCAAGCACAGATAAAGCCTACTGCTACAGGTTGCAGCCCACAGCCGTGCACTTATCTTGGCTGTGTATCAAAATAAAAGGAACCGCATGCGATTTTTTTTTTTTTAAATATTTCAATAAATAATTAAAAATAATGTGTGTGCCCCCCTAATTTTGGTACCCTGCCAAGATAAAGCCAGACATTTGGGGGCTGGTATTCCCAGGTTGGGTAGACCCATGCTTCTTGGGCTGCACCCAGCCTAAAAAAAAAGCCTGCAGCCACCCAGAATTTTTGCATCCATTAGATTCGACAGTCCTGGAACTTTACCCTGCTCTTCCCAATTGCCCTGGTGTTGTGGCAATTGGGGTAATAAGGAGTTAATAACAATGCAGAGCTGCCAGTTAGCCCTAGATTAGGTCTATGAGAGCCTCATTATTAATCTCTAAATGAAAGTAAAGAAACACAACACCGAAAAAATCCTTTATTTGAAATGAATTGTCACTCAGGATGGGGGCGCGTCTAACTGCAACCAATCACAGATGTCAGTAGACGGGGAAAGTAATGCATATGCAATGAAGGCTAATGGGTGGACCCAGAAGTGAATGTGTAACCGCAGGAGCAGTATACAGCCGTGACGGAGATTTTTTATGTACAGTGCACCTGCTTCTATCCCCCTATCCCTTCTACCAACATTTTTATATGCCGGATTCTGGTTCCGACAGACTTATATGGGGACCGACATCCGGCCTGGAACCAGATTTTAAAAACCAGATAACAAGGACCTGCCAGTCCCAGTTGTCTGTGAGTCTGCCAACACTAATTAAGACATTTCATTTTTAAGCCATTAAAACATAAATAAATGATGTTTGATATGGTCAGTAATCATACTCACCTGAAGAATCACTTTGCCAGGTCATTGTTACTGCACAATCAACATCATAAAAATGAAACCCAAAAATACATGTTAGCATTGCGTCTTCTTCACCATTTCATCTCATTTTACAATTTTTTTGTGTATTACATGATAAAAATAATGGTGTGATTCAAAACTGGGATGCGTCCTACAAAATTTGAACCAACATATGGCTATGTTTAAAAATAAAAATGTAATGGGTCTAAAGGAGGAGGAAAAATAAAAGTGCAATGATGAATATAGGTTGCATCCATAAGTTGTTTTTTTTTTTAACTACCATAGTGTACCCCCATTTACTACACATAAATTAGCCATTTTCCATTTGCCCATTTAAAAAATAAATTAATAAGCCACTATGCGCCCCTTCCCAACAGAAACATAAATTCACTAGCCATTGTGTGCTTCCCATTCAATATATAAATCCATTACCCATTACTGATTACTAGTGATGAGCGAGTACTAAAATACTCGGGAGCTCGAGGCTTGGGCCGAGCATCTCAAAATACTCGTGTACTCGGCCCGAGCACCGAGCCCAATGTTATCCTATGGGAGACCCGAGTATTATTCTGAAATGACCCCCGGCAGCATGTAGAAACCATAAAACTGTAAATTAAAAAAAAAAATGTGCGTGTGTGTGTAAGCGTGCATATATATATACATGCGGAGTGGAGTGCGGGAGGGGCCGTAGCCGAGCGGGGAAGTGTCGGGCTAAAGGCACGGTCACGCTGTGCGGGCTGGCCAATCACTGCAATTCCACAACAGGGCTGTGGCATTGCAGTGGTCTGCCAGCCAATCCCTGCATAAGGGATGGCTGTAAAAAGAGCGCCAACATGAAGACCACGAGTACAGCACGAGTATCGCGAGATTACTCGGTCCCCGCCGAGTAGCCCGAGTACATTGATACTCGTGCGAGTACCGAGTAGTAACAAGCATACTCGCTCATCACTACTGATTACCCATTACCCATAATCCATCCATTGTGCCCTCCCAAATCAATACCCATGATACAATATCCAACGATTCAATTCAGTATCCACTATGCTCTCCTGCCCAACTTATTATCCATTATTCCTATCCCTGCTCTAAACTCATTACTCAATGTGCTACCATCCATTTCATTAGCTACTACTTTACTTTCCCCACAATTCAGTACCCATTATATCTCTCCTTTTTCCAAATTCATTACCCATTGTGTTGCCCCCCAATTCATTACTGACTTTGCTTCAAAGAATTCTTTACCTGCTGTTCTCTTCCCCAATTCATTACATACTTTGCTTTACAAAATTAATTTTCCAATGAATCCTCTCCAATTTATTTCCTAATGTGTGTAAATGCCCAATTCATTAGCCACTGTAATTACCTAAATTCATTACCCTCTGTGCCCTGCCCAATTCATTACCCATTGTTCCCCCCAATACTTTACTGATTGTGCTCCCCCAATTCATTAACCACTGTGCCTTCCCCTCCTCCAAAATGAACTCCTACTGTATGCCCATCCAATTCATTAACAACTGTTCTCTCCCCAGTTCATTACTTACTGTGAAATCACATCCAAAATTTTTTGACCATTGTTCTCTCCTCTCAATTCATTAGTTACTGTACTCCCCATTTCAAAAAATTATTCATCATTCGTTCCCAAATTCAGTACTGACTGTGCTCCCCCAAATCATTACCTACTATGATCCATCACCCAATTCATTGCCCACTTCAGCCCTCATTTTTTTGCCCACTATCCACTCCAGATTTATTAGCCCTGGCCCTTTCCCCCAATTCTTTACCTACTGTGCTCCACCACCCAATGAAATACTCACTGTGTCTCCAATTAATTAACCATATGATTAATCACTGTGCTATAGCCCCATGTCAGTACCCACTCTGCTCCTCTCCCAATTCAGTACAAATTATCTGCTTAAAATTCAGATGAAGTTCATGCACCACCAGTGTACCTTTGTGTAAACTTGGATCATTTTTTTCCACAACACTGAAGTATTATGTATTCTCTAGAAATTCAAAGATATAATTCAAATATAATAAAATAATTCAAAATTGTGAAGATTACAATCAACTAAATGCATCAGAGGAAAAGGATAAGCAAAAGCTGCACAGCATTTGGATTGGCACAGGACAGAATTCAACTGAATAGCACATGTGGCGCAATGACATTTTCATGTAGCCTGTGTCATAGAGAAGGCGCTGGCTGTGAAGCTGACGATTGCTTCCTGAAGCATTTCTATATTCAATTTTATCTGCTTTGCTTCATAAAAAAACTCATATATATATATATATATATATAATATTTAATGCTAAACCCGAATCCTGAAGAGGTCAGTCCGGGTTTCACCACATTACACACTCAAATACACACCAGGTTGCCCTGTTCCCACTGGGGACGACTGGGCTAGGGTCGGGTAACTAAGGGGTCGCCGACAGAGAAAGCATTTATAGGATGCCCTCAACAGGGACCCCAGTCCACTAGCTTAGGACCTGGGAGAGGGGAGGTGCAGCCAGCAGAAGGTTTGGAGTCACATAACAGCTAACAAAACGAGTGAGGCAGACACACTAAGGAAGACAGTCTGGAGAGTTCTCCAGCAGGAGAGCAGTGGAGCAGTCGCATCTTCAGGTGCTCCGGTGGGAAGAAGAAGAAGTTCACAACGGTTGCCGCAGGAAGAGGGATCTCTGCTCCCCACAGAACTGATGCCACACAGAGCAGCAGGACCCTAAGGAAGATCATACTTCACGTTGGTTTTCCAGAATCTTCCTGGATGGGGAAAGGTTCAAGCTTCCCTGAACACACTGCGCCCGACAGCACAGTGCCATATAGGATCCGGGACCTCGCATCAAGGCCGACCTCACATCGGAACCATGGCACCTGCATATAGGGACAAGAGAGCATCTCATGAAACCCAGGGTCCCCTCGTAGCTTCAAGCCAGGGGATCCACGGTCAGGTGTTACAAGGAGAAACCCACCGAACACCCCACCGGGCTGATCTCTAAAGGGATTCGGGTTCGACGGAGCCCATCATAGCAAGTGACCGGTATTACCTGGGTGAGCGTCATCGTACAAAAGTGAGTAAACAACCTGGAACCGCAACCATAGACTCTGACTCTTTATTACCCATACTGCCATTCCCCGCCGCCATTACTTCACCCCTCATCATCCTCCCCGGGGCCCGCTCCACCTGTAGAGAGCAATACCATCCCTGGCTGCTACTACCATCTGCCCCAGAGGAGAGCGATAGCAGCGGTGGCCGATTCACTGGCCGCATACCACAGGTGGCATCATGACAAACACCTCACAACTAACCCCAACATCTCTCCCCTGCCATCTTCTGTACGCCTCGGGGCAACTAGGCCGACCGTGACAACGACAGTCGATGGCCCGGCGACGAGTAGGTTAAATGCAACCTGCCTCATGGGGCACTACATATATATATATATATATATATATATATATATATATATATATTCTATAGGCAGTAGAGTCTCTGGAGACCATTTGCAGCTCAGCTGAATGGTGTGGGGCTAACTGTGGCGCTCAAGACTATATTAGGGTAATCCAGCCATTCCCCCCACCAGTATGAACTTCTACCTCCAGTAACGGAGCTGCTCTGGAAATTGTATTGTATCTGTAAGTCTTTTGATATCATGAATTAAAAAATATATAGAGTAGAAAATATGTTTAATTTTAAGCTATGTATAAGTGTAATGATATGACTTCTCAATGTACAGTCATGGCCAAATGTTTTGAGAATGACACCAAAATTATATTTTCACATGATCTGTTGCCCTCTGGTTTTTAATTGTGTTTGTCTGATGTTTACATCACATACAGAAATATAATTGCAATCATATTATCAGTACCAAAAGGTTATATTGAATGAGTTAATGCAGCAAGTCAATATTTGCAGTGTTGACCCTTCTTCTTCAGGACCTCTGCAATTCTCCCTGGCATGCTCTCAATCAACTTCTGGACCAAATCCTGACTGATAGCTGTCCATTCTTGCATAAGCAATGCTTGCATTTTGCCAGAATTTGTTGGTTTTTGTTTGTCTACCCGTCTCTTGATGATTGCCCACAATTTCTCAATGGGATTAAGATCTGGGGAGTTTCCAGGCCATGGACCCAAAATCTCTATGTTTTGTTCCATTAGCCATTTAGTAATCACCTTTGTTTTATGGCAAGGTGCTCCATCATGCTGGAAAAGGCATTGTTGGGCGCCAAACTGCTCTTGGACAGTTGGGAAAAGTTGCTCTTGGAGGACATTCTGGTACCATTCTTTATTCATGGCTGTGTTTTTAGGCAAGACTGTGAGTGAGCCGATTCCCTTGGCTGAGAAGCAACCCCACACATGAATCGTTTCAGGATGCTTAACAGTTGGCATGAGACAAGACTGGTGGTAGCACTCACCTCTTCTTCTCCTAATAAGCTGTTTTCCAGATGTCCCAAGCAATCGAAAAGGGGATTCATCTGAGAAAATGACTTTACCCCAGTCCTCAGCAGTCCACTCCCTGTACCTTTTGCAGAATATCAGTCGGTCCCTGATGTTTTTTTCTGGAGAGAAGTGGCTTCTTTGCTGCCCTCCTTAAAACCAGGCCTTACTTGTCCGATCCCGCAGCTGAAACAGTTTTAAGATACGGTCCTGGCATTTGCTGGTCCTTCTTGGGCGCCCTGGAGCCTTTTTGGCAACAATGGAAGCTCTATCCTTGAAGTTCTTGATGATGCGATAGATTGTTGACTGAGTTGCAATTTTTGTAGCTGCGATACTCTTCCCTGTTAGGCCATTTTTGTGCAGAGCAATGATGGCTGCACATGTTTCTTTAGAGATAACCATGGTTAACTGAAGGGAAGCAATGATACCAAGCACCAGCCTCTTTTTAAAGTGTCCAGTGGTGTCATTCTTACTTAATCATGACTGATTGATCGCCAGCCCAGTCCTCATCAACACCCACACCTGTGTTAATGGAACAATCACTAAAACAATGTTAGCTGCTCCTTTTAAGGCAGGAATGCAATGATGTTGAAATGTGTTTTGGGGGTTGAAGTTCATTTTCTTAGCCAATATTGACTTTGCATATACTCCAGAATGTCATAAAGAGTGATCAGCTTAACAGCAATTACTTGCAAATTGCCATTAGAAAAACTTAAGCAGTAGACTTTGTAAAAATTAATATTTGTAGCATTCTCAAAACTTTTGGCCATGACTGTATGTAGTAAAATGAGAAATGCTCTAATAAAGAAGGTCATCGAGGTCATCATGTGTCTATATGATGTATAAGCAGATTAACACTTAGATATATACTTAGTATTTAACAAAAAAACTTTTTTCCACCTTCTTCTGTTTATCTGTACAAAGTAGAACACTATGGTAAACATAGAGAAACCTGCAAAGTCCCAGAGGTTTTTGATTCTTTGAGAAACTCAATTTGTTTTGCACTAAATTAAATTAAAAACAAAGTAAGATTAACAGGAATAAACAGTACATTAATCAGATTTAATTAGGTCTGCAATACATCAAGCTGTAATATTGGGAGCTTTGTGTCTTTTAGTCTCAGGCATATGTTTGTTCCCTGTAGCATATGTCCTCCTGCAAGAAACTTGACTCTTAGGTTCCTTAAACATATGGTGAAAATGCCTTCGAATTCAAATAGAAAGCAAAGGCCAGTTTAAAGCCCCATAGGATTTCAATCCACCGCCAGCTAGCAAGACCAGAATCTCAATCCCTGTCACTGTTCCAATCATCGTGAAGCTTTTACGTTGGGCAAGGGATTCTAGTGTGTTGGCCTGTGCATGTAAAAGTCGGAAGAGATATGGCTTCGGAGTTGTCTCTACAGATTCATGTGTCATTAAGGTCAGAAACAAGTTAATAGATTTTTATCTTTATGGCACAAGAACCTAAAAAGAACCTAATATACTGTGGGGAAATGTCTATCAATGATACATTTGCTGTGTTTCTCAAAAAGCTGAAAGAAAAATTTCTCTCACTCTCTTTGTCTTTATCTATAAATTAATGCATTTGCCTACAACTGAGACAGTAGTCAAAGATGTCTGCATTGATATATTTTTGGCGGGGTTCAGGAGATCATATAAAAAGTTGTCCTGTTTCTTCCAAAAAATTATTCAAATTGTCTCTTCAGGGAGGAATGAGACGAACTCTAGCGGCACCTATTGGACAGTGCAATTCAAAAGTCAAAAGTGGCCCTTTAATGAGCCTTTTAATATGATTTAGGATTTATGCCAGATCTGAACCTCAATTTGCAGACTCAGTGTTTCAGGGTAATTGCCCCTTGTCAGTGCAAAGTATGAGGTCTGATCTGGCTGTATGAGAAGCTATAGTGGGGTCTAAAGGGAAAGGTTTTCTCCTTGCGGAGACCTGACAAAATACAGACAGCTATTCATTCATTTGGTGTTCTGTATGTACATTTTTATAGGTTCTACTAGCTGTACTACCCGGCTTCGCCCAGGTTAATAACTGTTGTTAACAAAATAGAATGTATTAACAAAAATTTATTCTGCACAAAAAAACTACAAAACAAATAGATAGAAATGTAATTATTAAAAGGCAAAAACTAAGCTAATAGAAGCATTTCACAACATATATTTCAACACCACAGATATTCTACACAGATTTAACTAAAGGGGCCAAGTAATGTGCTCCCTCTGTCTCTTTCGGGGTCTGTCTCTTTCCCCGTCTGTCTCTTTCCCCGTCTGTCTCTTTCCCCGTCTGTCTCTTTACCTGTCTGTCTCTTTCCCTATCTGCCTGTCTCTGTCTGTCTCTTTTTTTGTCTGTCTCTAGCTCTCTGTTTCTTTCCCCATCTGTCTCTTTCCCCATCTGTCTCTTTCCCCGTCTGTCTCTTTCCAGGTCTGTCTCCTTCTAGGTCTGTCTCTTTCCCAGGCCTTTCTCTTTCCCTGTCTGCCTGTCTCTGTCTGTCTCTTTTTTTGTCTGTCTCTAGCTCTCTGTTTCTTTCCCCATCTGTCTCTTTCCCCATCTGTCTCTTTCCCCGTCTGTCTCTTTCCAGGTCTGTCTCCTTCTAGGTCTGTCTCTTTCCCAGGCCTTTCTCTTTCCCTGTCTGTCTCCCCGTATCTTTGTCTGTGTCTTTCCCTGTCTGTCTCTTTCCCTGTCTGCCTGTCTCTGTCTGTCTCTTTCCTTGTCTGTCTCTATTTCTCTGTCTCTTTTCCCGTCTGTCTCTATCAAGGTCTGTGTCTTTCCCCACCTATTTTTGTCTGTCACTCTGGCTGTCTCCTCCTTCCCTGTCTGCCTGTCTCTGTCCCTGTCTGCATGTCTATCTCTTTCCCCATCTGTCTCTTTCCAGGTCTGTCTCTTTCCAGGTCTGTCTCTTTCCAGGTCAGTCTCTTTCCAGGTCTGTCTCTTTCCAGGTCAGTCTCTTTCTAGGTCTGTCTCTTTCCAGGTCTGTCTCTGTCTGTCTCTTTCACCGTCTGTCTCTGTCTGTCTCTTTCACCGTTTTTCTCTGTTTGTCTCTTTCCCTGTTTGTCTCTGTCTGTCTGTCTCTCTGTCTCTCTGTCTGTCTCTCTGTCTGTCTATCTCTATCCGTCTCCCCACCGACATCTTATTACCTCACATATAAGCTTCTTATACTATGAATGTCTTTTGTTCCTATAGCAACCAATCACAGCTCCTACTAATAACCTGTAGTTCCAGGCTCCATTTACTTTAATGGAGGCATGTTTTTGGAGAGTAACTGTAAAGCGCGGGGTTAAATTTTCTGGTCAAAACATAGTCTAAGAAGTTCCCTGGGTCACATGAGGTGTCTGTGCAAAATTTCATGATTGTAAATGCGACAGTGCGGATACACTTTTCGTTTCATTTTTTCCCCATTATGTAGATAGAGGCAAAATTGATTGGTAAATTGGAACGCGCGGGGTTAAAATTTTGCCTCACAACATAGCCTATGACGCTCTCGGGGTCCAGACATGTGAGTGTGTAACATTTTGTGGCTGTAGCTGCGACGGTGCAGATGCCAATCCCGGACATACATACATACATACATACACACACACACACACACACACACACACACACATTCAGCTTTATATATTAGATGTAGTATATTATGTAATGTGGCAAAGATCCAGGGAACTAGTCTTAATGCTAGATTTAAACCAAAGAAATCCAAAGTGTACATTTTTAAAATGCTGCTTTAGCCATTAAGTATGAGAGACTCCCAAAAAATTTACAAATAGCATCTCCACGTATAATTTTTTAGCATAGAGGGGTTTTTAGCTTCTTTTGTATCTTATTGCTATATGTAGAGTCGAAAAGGAATTTCTCCCTTTAATATGGAGAAATTAGCATCTGCCTCATTGGGTTTTTGTCTTCCTTAGGATCACCATGTTAGGTTATAGGTTGAACTGAATGGATTGTGTCTAATGATGAGCAAGCACTAAAACGCTCAAGTGCTTGGTACTGAAATCGAGCAGGTCGGACGCTTGGACGTGCTCAACTCGAGTAACGAGCATAATGGAAGTCAATGGGAAACTCAAGTATTTTCCCGAAGACCCTTCCAGGGGGTCTGGGAGGGGGGGGGGGTGGGAGGGGAATCCCTGAAATGGATGGAAACAAAGCGCAAGTGGAATGAGAATAGTATAAAGGAGGAGCTTTGGCGCATCTCTGACTCCCAGGTTGCTGCTGGGAACTAAATAAATAAATAACTTTTATACATTTCATTGAGTCTTCCTATTTTTGATAACTAGCAAGGTAAAGCAGACAGCTGGGGGGTTGATATCGGGTTGGGAAGGTCCATAGTTATTTAGCTCTTTCCAGCTTAAAAATACCAGCCCACAACCAACCGCAGAATTGGAGCATCACATTAAATATCTCCTTATTACTAACCCCTGGGTTGATTCCAGCTGACATACCCCCCAACTATCATTACCCTCAATTCCATCGCCACAGGGCAATCAAGAAGAGCAGGGCAAAGCACCAGAATTGGTGCATCTAATACAGTTAGGTCCAGAAATATTTGGACAGTGACACAATTTTCGCGAGTTGGGCTCTGCATGCCACCACATTGGATTTGAAATGAAACCTCTACAACAGAATTCAAGTGCAGATTGTAACGTTTAATTTGAAGGTTTGAACAAAAATATCTGATAGAAATTGTAGGAATTGTACGCATTTCTTTACAAACACTCCACATTTTAGGAGGTCAAAAGTAATTGGACAAATAAACCAAACCTAAACAAAATATTTTTATTTTCAATATTTTGTTGCGAATCCTTTGGAGGCAATCACTGCCTTAAGTCTGGAACCCATGGACATCACCAAACGCTGGGTTTCGTCCTTCTTAATGCTTTGCCAGGCCTTTACAGCCGCAGCCTTCAGGTCTTGCTTGTTTGTGGGTCTTTCCGTCTTAAGTCTGGATTTGAGCAAGTGAAATGCATGCTCAATTGGGTTAAGATCTGGTGATTGACTTGGCCATTGCAGAATGTTCCACTTTTTTGCACTCATGAACTCCTGGGTAGCTTTGGCTGTATGCTTGGGGTCATTGTCCATCTGTACTATGAAGCGCCGTCCGATCAACTTTGCTGCATTTGACTGAATCTGGGCTGAAAGTATATCCCGGTACACTTCAGAATTCATCCGGCTACTCTTGTCTGCTGTTATGTCATCAGTAAACACAAGTGACCCAGTGCCATTGAAAGCCATGTATGCCCATGCCATCACGTTGCCTCCACCATGTTTTACAGAGGATGTGGTGTGCCTTGGATCATGTGCCGTTCCCTTTCTTCTCCAAACTTTTTTCTTCCCATCATTCTGGTACAGGTTGATCTTTGTCTCATCTGTCCATAGAATACTTTTCCAGAACTGAGCTGGCTTCATGAGGTGTTTTTCAGCAAATTTAACTCTGGCCTGTCTATTTTTGGAATTGATGAATGGTTTGCATCTAGATGTGAACCCTTTGTATTTACTTTCATGGAGTCTTCTCTTTACTGTTGACTTAGAGACAGATACACCTACTTCACTGAGAGTGTTCTGGACTTCAGTTGATGTTGTGAACGGGTTCTTCTTCACCAAAGAAAGTATGCGGCGATCATCCACCACTGTTGTCATCCGTGGACGCCCAGGCCTTTTTGAGTTCCTAAGCTCACCAGTCAATTCCTTTTTTCTCAGAATGTACCCGACTGTTGATTTTGCTACTCCAAGCATGTCTGCTATCTCTCTGATGGATTTTTTCTTTTTTTTCAGCCTCAGGATGTTCTGCTTCACCTCAATTGAGAGTTCCTTAGACCGCATGTTGTCTGGTCACAGCAACAGCTTCCAAGTGCAAAACCACACACCTGTAATCAACCCCAGACCTTTTATCTACTTAATTGATTACAGGTTAACGAGGGAGACGCCTTCAGAGTTAATTGCAGCCCTTAGAGTCCCTTGTCCAATTACTTTTGGTCCCTTGAAAAAGAGGAGGCTATGCATTACAGAGCTATGATTCCTAAACCCTTTCTCCGATTTGGATGTGAAAACTCTCATATTGCAGCTGGGAGTGTGCACTTTCAGCCCATATTATATATATAATTGTATTTCTGAACATGTTTTTGTAAACAGCTAAAATAACAAAACTTGTGTCACTGTCCAAATATTTCTGGCCCTGACTGTATATATATGCCAATTCTCGGGCAGGTGAGGAATTGTTTTTAGGATGTGAAGGGTTAAACAACCAAAGGCCTTCCCAGCCTGGTAATACCAGCCTCCTGCTGTTTGCTTTACCTTGGCTGGTTATCAAAAATAGGGGGGATTCCACAACATTTTTTAATTAATTTATTTATTTGTTAACAAGTACAATAAACTTCACACACAAGGCACATTGATATACATCAGATATATAATTAGTGCTTTGCATGTGTAGTTTACTGTACTTGTTAATAAATAAATGATCCCCCTATTTTTGATAACCAGTCAAGGTAAAGCAGATAGCTGTGAGGTAATATTATCAGGCAGGGAATGTCCATAGTTGTTTGGCCCTCCTCAGCCGAAAAATATCAGCTTGCAGCCACCCCATCCATTAGTTGTGACAATTCTACTGCTTTTCCTGGCTCTTCTTGTTGCTTTTTGCTTGCAATCTAATGAATTCTAAAGTGACCCCTTTAATGTATTGATCTTTTAAGTATATTTGCTGGGTTGAAAGGCTTGATGACTGGGACATGTCCTAGAGTGATACGTTTTACTGGAGTCCTTTTTCACCTTACCTAATGTAAAAAAGTACAGTGCTTGGGCAACAAATGGAACCCTTAACCAGGATAAAAGAAAGTCTATCTACAGCTCTGAGTGATTGCCTATGGTATTCTCAGTGTTTGAAGGTAGCAGAGATGTTCAGATTAGCACTGGCATACTTATACAAACTAAAATATAAGGGTGGCAACCTGTTGACAGAACTAAATGCAGCTGCCAAGAAAAATGTTTAGGTAAAAACATTGTTTCTTTAACCCCTTAACGACCGCGGGCCGTAAAATTACGTCCTAAATGACATAATCTTACTGCCCGCGGTCCTCCGGCGGCAGCATGCCGCGATCGGCACACATCTCAGCTGATTTTCACAGCTGAGATGTGTGCCTGCTAGGCACGAGCAGAATCGTTATCTGCTCGTGCCGATTAACCCCTTATATGGCGCTGTCAATACATGACAGCGCCATTATAAGCGCAATCGCGGTAAAGTTTTACTTACCGCCGAAACCGGAAGTCACGTGACGCGATCACGTGACTCCCGATAGTTGTCATGGTAGTACAGGGTCATGTGATGACTCCTGTACTGCACATGAATTGGTTTCACTTTCGCTGTGCCCGGGGCACAGCAAAAGAGAAAGACAGCGTATCTGCTGTTTACAGCCTTCCAGCTGTGATCAGCAGATACTGCAGAGCGATCGGAATGCTGATCGCAATAGCCCCCTAGGGGGACTAGTAAAATGAAAAAAAAAAGTAAAAAAATAAGTTTTAAAAAATTAAAAAAAAACAAAAAAACCTAAAAGTTCAAATCACCCCCCATTCGCCCCATTGAAAATTAAAGGGTTAAAAAAATAAAAAATATACACACATTTGGTATCGCCGCGTTCAGAAACGCCCGATCTATCAAAATATAAAATCAATTAATCTGATCAGTAAACGGCGTAGCGGCAAAAAAATTCCAAACGCCAAAACGACGTTTTTTTGTCGCCACAACTTTTGCGCAAAATGCAATAAGAGGCGATCAAAACGTAGCATCTGCGCAAAAATGGTACCGTTAAAAACGTCAGCTCGAGACGCAAAAAATAAGCCGTCATTGAGCCTAAGATCCCGAAAAATGAGAACGCTACGGGTCACGGAATATGGCGTAAAACGTGCGCCACTTTTTTCGGACAAACTTCCGATTTTTTTTTAACCCCTTATATAAAAGTAAACCTATACATGTTTGGTGTCTACGAACTCGCACTGACCTGAGGCATCACACCAATACATCAGTTTTACCATATAGTGAACACAGTGAATAAAATATCTCAAAAACCATAGTGCTATCGCACTTTTTTTGCAATTTTTCAGCATTTGGAATTTTTTTGCCATTTTCTAGTACACAATATGGTAAAACTGATGGTTTCATTTAAAAGTACAGCTCGTTCCGCAAAAAATGAGCCCTCACATGACCATATTGACTGAAAAATAAAAAAGTTACGTCTCTCAGAAAAAGAATGGCGAAAAAAAAAAACGGAAAGCGAAAAATCGGCCGGTCGTGAAAGGGTTAAAATGTTGCCTTTAACGCGTCTATATGAGAATATGTGTTTATTTAAACAGTTTTATTTCCAGTTGTGGTTTAAAAAATGCTTGTTTTGGAGCTGAGGGAGCTGAGAAACTAGGATGACCAGAGCACTGAATGGTAGCTGTGATATTTCTCATGCACAGTGAATTGAAATGTGGCGCTGAACAGTAAGATGACTTTGTCAGGCATAAAGTCCGCACAGGGACACCTTTGGGTCAAGTTGACTGGTAGGCTTCAACGATCAAACGTGTCACACCTGTCTTGGCCACTAGTGCAGGTGTTCTAGGTCAGCTCTCGCTGTGGTTATCAATCGCTGACAGTTGACAGTTTAATTTTACACCACAAGCACCTCATTACTTGTGTAGGCATTTGAAGAACATGTGGGCACTGGATTGGATCAGTGATCAATGACAAAGGTTGCACAGGGTGCAAATGGTAGCGGCAAAAGTGAAGGTCTCCTTGCATGAGTTGGCAGTGGTCAGAATACATGACAGGAGGAGTTTAACTGACAAACAGTCTGTCACTTCTTAAAGAATGGATGTCTGCAGGGAAGCTCGATCTACAGTACGAAATTCAGCTAAATGCAATAAGTTCTTTTTCTAAAGAATCAATGCATGCAAATGAGTTGCAAATCTGTAGAAACTGATACACTACATGCATTTGTGTGATACAAAATGGAGTTACAGAGATGACTATTAATATTTAATTTCTGAGAACTATTGAGGACTACACTGAGATGTACAATACCCCAGTTATTAAATTACTATTTAAATACTGATGCATTATATTGTATGAAATTTGTTCAGCTGAACAGAGCAGAAGAAACTTTCAGAAACTGATCGTATTTTATAGAGCATGGATACATGCACAGCATAACAGGTGACAAGTACATTTATTTGTCTTTCACCTTCTGTTTCTTTCAAAGCGTTGTGGAAGACCAGACCCCCTTTAAATACTAGTATCCCAGATAAAGTAAAGAAACCACACACCTTCTGGGCCAGTGCCATTCTAGAGGTGTTGGCACAATGACTAATGGCAGCCTTCACAGATCCATTAGAACTGGTGCACTTTAGCATTTAAGGAGTTGTCCATTAAGATGGAGTTTTTCAATACTGGACAACCCCTTTAAGGCCCCATTCACACGTCAGTGATTCCGGTACGTATTTGTTATTTTTATACATACCGGAATCACGGACATACGCAGACCCATTAAAATCATTGGGTCTGCCAAACATCAGTGATTTCTCACTTACATGTTTCCGTGCGGTGCACTCGCGTGTCCGTGTGTTCCGCATGGAGACAAGTCCGTTTTTCTCTGGCATCACTGATGTCACACAGACCACGCAGTGGTGTGACCGGTGGGACACGTACCAGAGAAAACATGCATCTTTGAACTAAAGTGATTTTTTACTTACCTGTCTCCAGCAATGCTGTCTCCGGTCGCTGCTGTCTCCTGCTTCCAGGCTGGCTAATTATGCTCATGCATATTCACTGTACCACAACCCGAAAATAACAGCAGCAGTGAGACAGCAGAGCGAGAGACATCAGCACCACGAACAGCAGCAGCGTGGATAGGTGAGTATAGAAGTGCCTGATCCCCGTGTGCTATCATGGATAGCACACAGAGAACACATGTGTGTCAAAATAATGGAACATGGTGGGCCATATGCATCTTGAACATGTCAGTGAAAAACGTGTGTGTTTTGACTGATGTGTGAAAGAAGCCTAAAAAGAATCAGTCACAAGGTGTGCCATCTGAGAGCACCTTAATGTAGGAGCAGAGAACCTGTTTTACTTGCGGGACTGCTTGCTGCAGTTTTGATAAAATCCCTGTTTTATCTGCAGCACAAAAAGGTTTGCATATGAAATGTAAAATTCAGTATATTCACTTGTGACAAGCAAGCACACCATCTTTGACTGACACTTATTTCAGATTTCTTCTTTCTATGGCTTACTGCTGCTTTCTAGTGCATTTAGAATTAAGAAAAATGTGTAAGTGTAATTCTAATTCAGCAGGATTGGTGCAGCTATATCATAACCCTGATCTGTTACACTGATTCACTTATTCACAGACTATTACACTCATATTTTTTCAGTTCTGCAGTTCCATAACACATTACCGTCTGGAGTCCTTGTCCATTATTTTAGGGCTTTATCATTATAACTCTATTACTGATCTGAGAGCTCTGATGTGCTCTTACTATTTTAAATCACCCCAAAAATAAAAAAAAAGTCTGCCCGTTCCCTGCCTAGACTATTATATTCCTTTAATCGCTCATGATTGGCTGCACTATGCGGTGTGATGTGAGGCATTTTGGGTAAGCCAATGCAGTCACGTGTGAGGTCGTGCAAGCCTATGTGGCTGATGCAGTCATGTGCAATGTGTAAACTGGTGATGGGCATGTTTTTGCCAACTCACATGAAATTAATAGCTAATTGTCCTAATTAGATTTGCATCAAATCAATTTGCTCATCTCTAGTACTAACTGTTGTCAGATTGTGAGCAAGGCTATGAGAACCTGCAAATTGAAAGAACATTGTTCCCTGAATGAACAGTACCTATGCCCACATGATTGCTATATGTAAGTAGTAATAACTCTTCCATTTACGTACTAGATAGTTGATTAATTATCATGTGTGCCCATCAGTAGCATAGCTACTGAAGGGCAGATGGGGCAGTCACCAAGAATCCCGCACTCAGAGGGGTCTATCCAGAATAATTACCACTCTAATCTATGCAGTACGCAGATACAGTTAAACTTGGCGAGGAGACATGGTCTTTCTTCACTACTGTTCTTCATTCTGTAGGTCACAGGTTACATTAGGCTCGCAGCCTAGACAAAGGTAGGGAGACACATGGGCAAGGCAGGGGTAGAGCGGCATGATAACTTCACTTCTTGGGCATGCTGATATCCTTTGTGGGCTCGGCGACATGACATCATTATGTTAGTCTAAATACAAAGAGAAAAAGGTATGCCAAAAAATGAGGGATCAACCAGACAATATTTCAAATAGAAAAATATACAGGAAATTTTTGATGTTGACAACACAAAACAACACAAATCAGACATATGAAAAATGATAATGTGAAATAGCCACTTACAATATACACATACAGTTAAAAGCAATTATAAGCCACAACAATGGACCACCAGGATATCAAAATACATAATGTATGAATATAATTCAAGTACGAGTCAAAGCAATAATTATTCAATCGTGTTCAAAATACAAGGATTCATGCGAGGGTCATCAGCGACGAATACGAATGAGAAGTTCCACACACATTCAAATATACTAGTTGGTCCTCCCCAGGGACTGTTGTAACTGATAACGACCAATGAAAGTGTATGAGAGTGAGGGAACCTTATCGCAAATATCAAGACTAAATGCAGGTCTACACATATTATCTGAACTGAAGCCAAATGGCCATCGCTTAAAGGCATATGTAAAAACACTACTAGAGGTTTGGAAAAATAAAGTCCTCCTGGTGCTAGTTTGTTCCCAAGAACCTCAACCCAAATCAGGGGTGAAGAACCCTCAAAGAATACTTAGAATTCCTGGTGGTCCCAGCCCCACGCATATCATCATGTAGTGACTACCTCAAGGGCAGCAAGAAACATCATTATGTTAGTCTACCCACACCTTGGTCCTGTTTGCTGGTGGACTCATCAGGATCTCTATACTCTATAGACCAGGAAATGTTAGTTTTCTACCCATGTACTGTACATAGTTGGACTTGCTGGCAGGTCCTCTGTCTTAAAGTACCAGTTTGTCACTCACTAATAACATGGTTTTGCACCTGATTTTTTTAATTGTATGTTCATATGTTCTGTATTTACACACATCTTTATTTTATATGTATAAAGACTTAAAAGATAGCATAGCACAAAAATAAAAAAATAATAATACCCTGTGATAGTTCTGATAATATAAATATTTGATGGTGACGACAACTTGGTCAGAGTCAGTATCACAATGTGAGGAATACCAAGCACTTGGCAGCATTACTTCATGTCTGATGAGACTGGGTTGCATGTTTGCATTACACTAGACTTTCCATCATCAATTTTCTCCAGACTCATTTTTTCCCTTTTTTCTCTCATTCTTCTTTCTTTTTTTCATGGTCCATTTACTGTTTCTGTTCCTATTCTACATTTAGTATAATCTTATAATGATTTAGTTTCTACGCGGATAGTGACGTGAATGTGTGGACTTTTTATAAAGTACATGAGTGTTGCAATGATGATGATGAATGTAGAACTACTGCTGATTTATGATTTGATTAGTGAAGAATAAAACCTTTGTTGAACCTGGGAGGGAGGTGAAATAAGATAGGAGAGATTTGTGGTGAAGGAAGTCATCTAGAGGATGAGATTTCCTCTGTATGTTTTACTTCATCTGAAACAAAGTGTGTCATCTTGATTTGAGCCTCCCATTAGCATGGACAAGGAGTTATGATTTATGTCTTACGTGCAGCATTGAAGTTTTAAAACTTTAAAAATAAAAAAGTAAGCTTCATTATCATAATTATTTCTGCCAGGATATACGATGCATGAATATTGATAGAAAAGTTATATAAGATTCTAATTCATATTCCAACTATTTAGACATGAGTTTACTATATAGTATGAATTTAATGAAGGGAATTAATTGTAGCCTTCAAAGCAATTTCACAAGTGAAAAATTCAATTGAAATGTTGCATTTTATCTTCTATGATTGGAAAATATTTTGAAACCTAGTTGAAGGTACAAAAAATATTTAGTTATTTTACCATAATGAAATCTTGTCTGAAATATCATAATAATAACCTTTATAATAATAATAATAATCTTTATTTCTATAGCGCCAACATATTCGGCAGCGCTTTACAATTCAGAGGTTCATATACAAACAATCATAAGTAACAGTTATAGAAGATACAATAAATAAAGCAAAAATAATGACAACCCTGCTCATGAGAGCTTACAATCTACAATAGGTTTAGGTGGGGGTGACACATGGTTCAAGTGCTTATTTACAACAACGGTCTAGCCATCTCGAAGAAATGGGGGATAGATATGGCCTCATGAGCCAGTCATCAGCCAATTTTTTTTTATGCTTTTGGGTGCGGAGGAGTCTGATGGAGAATTATATTCTGAGAAGTAGTGGTGGGGCTAAATATGAATTGACTTTGATTAGGGAAAGTGATAGACCACCCTAAAAAGATATGTTTTCAGGGACCGCCTAAAACTGTGTAAACTGAGTTTTGTCCTAGTTTCTTTATGTAGAGCATTTCAGAGGATTGGTGCAGTTCAGGAAAAGTCTTGGAGTCAAGAGTGGGAGGTTCAGATTAGTGTGGATGTTAGTCGAAAGTTGTTTGCGGAGCGTGGAGCACAAGTAGGGTGATAGACAGATATGAGGGAGGAGATGTAGGGGAGTGGCTGCACTTTGGAGAGCTTTGTGGGTGAGAACAAGCAATTTAAATTGGATCCTATAATGTATCAGCAGCCACTGCAATGACTAGAACAGAGCAGAAGCGTCCGAGTAACGATTAGCTAGCTAGGTGACCCTGGCTGCTGCATTAAGGATGGACTGGAGAGTGGGAAGTCTAGTGAGGGGGAGGCCAAATAATAGAGAATTACAGTAGACAAGGTGGGAGTGGATCAGGGCCACAGTGAGGGTTTTTGTAGATTCCACGGTGAGAAAGGGGCAGATTCTAGAGATGTTATTCAGTTGAAGGTGACAAAAGCGGGCGAGAGATTGTATATAGGAAGTAAATGAAAGATCGGTGTCAAGCATAACATCCAGACAGTGAGCCTGCGGCCTGGGCATTATCCTGGTGTCGCACACAGAGAGGGAGATGTCAGATTTAGGAAGGTTAACAGATGGAGGGAGGAGAACAAGTTCAGTTTTGGCAAATTTAAGTTTCAGATAGAGAGCAGACATGATGTTGGAAACTACATAGAGGCAGTCACTTGTGTTCTGTAGTACAGTGAGGGTGAGCTCAGAGGATGATTGTATAATGTCATAAGAACTTGCAAAAAAATTGGTGTTCCATGTGCTGAGGTCACTAAAACAATTAGGAGGAAGGACTCTGCTGAGGGTCACACTCCAATGCTTAAGCTTTCCTCACAGACCTTTGGAAACATACTAATCATTTGCACAATTATTAGGTATGTTTACACATTTTTTTAATGAAGATTATAAAGTGAATCCGCTCCAAACTCCACATCAAGAACTGGTTTAAATACTGTTTCAATACTTTTTCAGATACACTTTGAAACTTGACCCCTTTAAAATCTTCATAAAATAATACTGTGTGAACATACCATTAAATAGGTGCAATCTATCAAAACGTTTATGACCAGCTTCCTTGCTTTGTAGTTGACTCCACGATGACTAGTCAAAGCCAAACCCTACAAAAGCCGGTGGTCAATATGAATTTTTATTTTTTTCTCATTAACTTGTCCACAAATCACAGACAGCAAGTATTGTTTCCCAACAATTGGAAAATCAAAATGAATACTAAATATTACTGTAGCTCAATATACTGATATTAACACATTGGGATCATTTTCTGTGATCTGTAAAATCATGAAGGAAATATTAAATACAGTCAGTATGACCTACAAAAATTACTTTAACAAACTGAAGGTTGACAATCCATAGCATGAGGAATATCTCTATCTATCTATCTGCCTGATGAAGAGACCTGAGTAGTCTCGAAAGCTTGCAATAATTACCATCTTTTCAGTTAGCCATTAAAAGGTATCAACCACTGAGGACTCTCTGTTCTTTTAAACAATTTTTTTATCCCTACTGGCTAACATGGTACAAAGATATATTTTACTTGTATCTAACTATCTAGATACTTATAATATCAACACTAATGTTGCAATGATATAAACAGGTAGCTCAATGTCAAATTGATGGCCAATAAATTCTTATTTTCTTTGCTGCCATTACCAATATAA
Organism: Anomaloglossus baeobatrachus; assembly: GCF_048569485.1. NCBI lineage: Eukaryota > Metazoa > Chordata > Amphibia > Anura > Aromobatidae > Anomaloglossus > Anomaloglossus baeobatrachus. Next base: position 488,696,942 of record NC_134355.1, read on the forward strand.
AATGTGACTTTGGGATGAGGACATGGGAGGGTTAGATTACAAGTAATCCAACCAGTTCTTGAAATGACTTTCAGATGTTAATTGTTTTTGGTTACTAGTGACCTGAGACAGACTTGAACTACTGACCTTGGGGTGAAAGGTTTCACTTCTTGGTGCCAGTGGACTGAGCCATCAAGACTCCAACTATTATATGTCGTAATTATATCACAATATATACAATTCATGTTTTGGCTTGGTTATATATTAGGCTTTATCCTGCATAGTTTATAATTTTGCTTAGTTTCAAAAGTCACAATATCACAGCAAAATGAGAAAATCAGTGTTTGTACCTATTGCCTCCATGTTTATTAAGGGGTTTTGCTGCATCTTATTAGCGCATTTGATTCTGTGGCCTGGGCAGGTAAACACTGTCGCCCTTTGTTGCTGTGAATTTTTCAGAATTTTTTTGGGAAAATTTGTTTCCTCTAATGTGATATTATAAGAATATTGTCAATTACACAATTTAATTTGTGCAGTGAATTCGATAGAGTGCCGATATTACCATAACCCGTCATCCATTCATGCAGGCAATCAAGTAGACATAAGGCCCCGTTACACGCTATGATTCATCTATCAACATCGTAATATGTCGTCGGGGTGATGGTTTTCGTGACGCACTTCCATCGTCGTTAGCGATGTTGTTGCATGTGACACCTACGAGCGACTCCGAACGATCTTAAAAATAGCGAAAATCGTTGATCGTTGACACGTCGTTCAGTTTTATAATATTGTTTGTCATTTAGAACGCAGCAGACATATTGCTACGTTTAACAGCCTGCCAACATCGTTAGTGCGTCCGTCATCAGCGACGCGGAGGTGTCGTTACGAGCAATGCTCCACGCCTCCTCAGCTCTGATTGGTGGTACCAACTGCATTCTGATTTGGCAGGCATGGTTGATAAGGCAGACACAATTATAAGTCTCTGTCGTTGCCGGAATCGTTCGGAGGATTGCTGTGTGACGGTGTCCACACGACGGCCCTGGTCAAACAATATATCGCTGAACGATGTTGCACCGTTTGTGAGATGGTTACGTGTGACCGCTACAAAACGACCCATGAGCGATCTCGGCAAACTGTAGCAACGATCTGGGCGTGTCACATCGCTAGCGAGATCGCTAGTGATATCATTGTGTGTAAAGTGGCCTTTAAACTTCTGAATTGTGTTGCCAAGTCTTCTATGACAAATTTTGTTAATTTTAACTGTTATTCCTTGACTAGAATATACAAAAATATTAAAAAGCAAAAAATAAAAACCCAAACAAAAAACAAACTAAGCCCCCCCTAACAAAATGTGTTTCTAGCTTAGCTGTAAACATGGAGGCCATATTTCTATATTGCATAAACACTGCACTTTTTACGTGTTTTTTTGTGTGGAAAGTCTGTTACATTTAACACTTACAAAAGTGGATAAGATTTCATGAAAACTCACGCTCATTGGACATTTTAAGACTACACCACTATTTTTCTTTGGTGTGTATTTTTCCCGCGACTTCTATGAGGAGCCTGAAAATTAAAACAAAAATCCATGTATAATCGCTATTGCGTTTTTATACATGGAATTACTGCGTTTCTGCACTAAAGAAAGCTTTAGAAATGCTTTGTCAAATACAGACCAAAAATACATCATAAAGGGGAAAGATTGAAAAAGCGCAACAAAAATGCAATAAAAAGAACAGATTGTAATTGCAAATTTTAGTGAGGGCACCTTGTAGAAAACATTTAAAAAAAAAAATGTGTGTTTCCACAAGTGAAAGCATGGTCCATGAATTAATTGGAAACTATTGTAATCATATACCAGCAAATATTAGACCCTGTGCACATTGCGCTTATGCAAGGTCCAGGGGTTCCGTGAGAATCCTCAAAAAATAGGATTTAGACCAAACCCCCAAAGAAGCCATGAACTGCAATGACACAAACAATGCTAAGAATGATGACTTTGTGTATCTTTTTACATGGACATAAATATATAGCAAAATAAAAATATTTTATACTCATACTACTTGTGTTTTCAGAAAGAGTTTTCAGCAATGTTCCGTATCAGCAGGGTTACCACCAATCACAATGGGCAATATCACAGGTGACCATGTTGCCCCCTCCCTTCAGAATGCTCATTAGATGCTTCAGTACAAATTAAAGTCCATGTTCTTAACACAGATATTGGTATGAAAAAAAAGAAGATTGACAAATTTATTTGAAAAATTGATTTAACAAAAAATCTGAGTTAAACAATAGGTCATTTTCTGATATCATTAACCAAATGGGGACAAAAAGACCCATAATAATTTCCAAACTATAAAACACATTTCAAGAGTACCAAAACAATACCTATAAATTACTGAACAGTAGACATTATCAAATATAACAATTTTATTAGATAAAAATGAAACAAACTAATACACAAAAAATATTAAAAACACCCCATAAATACCCAAAAAGCAGTGTGACAAATGGTAAACCCTACGTTAGCTTCTTATCAATCAGTGAAATGTAGACTATAGCAATATAGCAGCAAGGATAAACTAGAAAAAATAATAGAAGCAGACATGATGTACAAGTTAAAAAAGTATGATTAGAATCAAGCAATATACAACCATTAAGGATCTATGATTATATTATGAATCAATAACAAAGAAAAATAATAACATATACCCACACGTTCCATAAAAATATCCCAAAGTGAGGCATTAATGATAATAATGTAAATAATATATAAACTCCTATCACAAACCCTGCATCAAAAAAAGCAAACTATAGAACCCACCACATGCCATACTTAAAAGACCATATAGTACGCACTGCCCAGAACCACCATGCGCGTTTCGCAAATAGCTTAATCAGGGACCAATATTATGATTACTTACATTTAAGATTGTACCTAAATATCAGCTGTTAGCAGGTCACAGCCAAAGGAAATAAACAGTGTACAGAGTCAGAACATCACACATTGCGTGAATCGGACACTCAGGTACTTCATCCAATTTAATGAAAATGTTGTGTTCTGTACACTGTGTACTTCCTGGGAACTAACAGCTTGTTGGTGGGGTACCCGATGTAAATCCCCATTCATCAGAAATTGATGACCTATCCTTAGAAGACCCATTCTAAATCAAAGTCCTGATTTGGAAAAGTGATAGACAATCCCTTTAAATTATATGTGTATATACGACATTGTAGTTGTAGCTATATGTTTTTTTAGATTTTTTTTCCTAAGCATCCCAAAAATTTACAATATTTTCCCCTCTACTTCTTGTCTCATCCTACCAAGTCCAGTATGTTATGCAGGTATGGGAAAAGAGATTGACACCTACTCTTGTATTCTAGTATCTTTATGACATAGTTTGAAATAATAATGACAATAATTGAATAGTTTTGTATTTGTGATTTCCAAAATCTTCTATTTTTCTTCATTGACTTTTTTTTAAATGTTCCTATTACTAGGCAAGCTTATCCCACTTAGTATGACTCCTTCACTAATTGCTTCACCTCTAGGCAGGCTTTTGGATGACCATTTGAACCCTTTTCCTCTTCGGGGCTTCGGTATATGCTTGTCTTCCTGTGCATGAAATACTACATCACAGTAACTAGATTTATAATGTTATACATTTTGGATCTTTTGGTCTTTGCGTTTCAAAATTAAATAACTACAGTTAACATTATTAAGTCTGGAGCTGAATTTGATCAAGTATAAGGAAAGCGTTTATGACAACCTTAGTAAATGTTTAAATACTTTAGTTGAATTTGTAAGAAGTGAATTGTGTTAAGGAAAATCGACATTGGACATATAGGTTCCATAGGGACATTAGTGAATTTTATAGCATGCATTTATTAAAGCTGCAATAGGCTCACAAAAGATTTTCTTTTTAATAGATGGGGAGTGCTAGTGCGCAACTAAATAGGTTTAACACAACCGGGTAAGCAGGATTTAAGATCTTCTTGCCAGTTAAAGTACATTTCTGTATGAAAGTAGTTTTCTCTGTTTTTACATATGGAAAAAAATATCATATATATATATAAATTGTCATATAAACCGGACCTGAACATTACAATTTTTGGTATGTTACAGTCCAAAAACACATTAAAACTTAGAAAAATATACAGATAAAAGATTTTTGGCACTCTTGTTTTACGCACTCTTTACATATGAATTGAGTTTGCAGTTAGCCTGAGACCAGTCACTGGATTATTATTTGCTGAATTAAACTATGTGGAGTCAGATGCATACCACCTGTTCTTAAGGACCCGAAAGCAGTAAAACATTGAGACTGTTAGGTCTTAAACATCTTTTTTGAAGGTGAGGGATAGGCTTTACAAGGAACATTGCTATTTTCACCATTCTTTGCTTTAATTATATTGTCCAACACAAACACTTCCTAAATGTTAATTTTGTTTTAAGTATTATAGGGTAATATGCCCGATTCCTTCATGAACATCCTTGTATTTTTTATGTTAAAAGAGGTAAAATATATCTTTGTACCGTGTTAGCCAGTAGAGATGAAAAATTGTTTAAAAGAACTGAAGTCCTCAGTGGTTGATACCTTTTAATGGCTAACTGAAAAGATGGAAATAATAGCAAGCTTTCGAGACTACTCAGGTCTCTTCTTCAGGCTTAATATAACACAGAATCTTAAGATTGTTGTATCAATTAAGAGATGTGCTCCTCAGACCATCCGGGGGCATCACAGCTCTGGACCAGACCCTAATCAGAGGACAATAAAACTTTCACACTGAACTGCAGCAATATTTATGCCCACAACAGTTTGTCCTCTTGCCATAGTGATAGTTCTAAACAAGGATACAAAACTCCTAAAACATAACATTTATTAAATATGCAGGTAAAAGGTGGACTGCCACCATAAAAGAATAAAAAATGTTTGTCAGGGGCTGCAGAATGTGCAATACCAGCCTCCAAACAAATCATACAAGGCACACACTACAGGAGGTATGAATACAAGTCACACTCAAACCTGCATTGATAGTCACAGCTAGGATGGTTGCTTCATCAGGATCAAACATTTGTTCGCAACCATTAAAACAGAAAAAACGGCCTTACCGTATTTTTCTAGGGCATAAGACGATATGGCTCAAAATCAGGTGACCTCAAATAGGTCCTACACAAATACCTTCACTTGGCTCGAACCATACCAAAGTACCTCCCAACGCGTTTCAAGGAATAATCATCAGGGGAGTCTTCTTAGGGTACAAGTCGTCATATCAGTAATAATAACTGGACTGATAGACAGTCAAAATTGCCCCATGGACGGACTGTAGAATGAAAATCATAGATTACAGCCCATCCAATCAAACAAACATGAGGAATAGCATCATACGCCAAGCTGCTTACCCCAAATAACGTCCAGCAAGGAAGAACGCCAAGCTGCAGGTGCCGCGCCGGTTAATTTGAAAAACCGCGCTTCTTATAGGAGCCGCGCATGCGCGGTAAGTCCACCGCAGCGTCGTGACGTCAGTCCCAGCATACACCGTGCCGGAAGCCGCGACGTCACAATCATGTCCGTCGGCCGCATCAACAGACATGCGCCGCCGACGTCATAGACAGGAGCCTGGAACGCAAGCCGATAGTCGGAGTAAAACCGGAAGTGTACGGTAAACAGGGCCTACACGATCGCAGGATCTTCCAAGACATACTAAAGATACCAATTCAGACATAGCTAGGCATGTCAACACGGCACGGTTTTTCAAATTAACCGGCGCGGCACCTGCAGCTTGGCGTTCTTCCTTGCTGGACGTTATTTGGGGTAAGCAGCTTGGCGTATGATGCTATTCCTCATGTTTGTTTGATTGGATGGGCTGTAATCTATGATTTTCATTCTACAGTCCGTCCATGGGGCAATTTTGACTGTCTATCAGTCCAGTTATTATTACTGATATGACGACTTGTACCCTAAGAAGACTCCCCTGATGATTATTCCTTGAAACGTGTCGGGAGGTACTTTGGTATGGTTCGAGCCAAGTGAAGGTATTTGTGTAGGACCTATTTGAGGTCACCTGATTTTGAGCCATATCGTCTTATGCCCTAGAAAAATACGGTAAGGCCGTTTTTTCTGTTTTAATGGTTGCGAACAAATGTTTGATCCTGATGAAGTGACCATCCTAGCTGTGACTATCAATGCAGGTTTGAGTGTGACTTGTATTCATACCTCCTGTAGTGTGTGCCTTGTATGATTTGTTTGGAGGCTGGTATTGCACATTCTGCAGCCCCTGACAAACATTTTTTATTCTTTTATGGTGGCAGTCCACCTTTTACCTGCATATTTAATAAATGTTATGTTTTAGGAGTTTTGTATCCTTGTTTTGACCCCATCTGCTATCTATTGCTCTCTTGCCAGGGGGACTTCATTAAGGTTTTTGCTATTATTACTACTAGTGCCGATAAATGGCAGGATTCCTTTCTTCTGACCTCGATACTAGACAGTGGGTTAACGAGGCCAGGGAGGTCTTTTCAGACAGAAATCTAACCCTCAAAAGATACACACCCACCTTGAACGGGGCTTTCAAGGACCTCACCAAAGTCTACAAGGAAAGAATTATTGCATGGTGGGAGGTCCAGACTTTGGAGAGCTACTTGAAAGAAAAAATAGTGCCACGTCATTTAAGGATTACCCTACAGCCGGGGTTTAGGTTTAAAAACGCTGACTTTCTTGCCAAATGGGAGAAAGAGGTTACTGAGAGCTCTCTTAAACTTATGAGACTACTGCTAGAGGAGGAGAAGAAAAATTTGGTTAATCTTGAGGAATCATTAAAAGAAAATATTGAGATTACCAAGAAATTCTCTGGGGAGGCGGAGTTTCAGACAAAAGAATTAGCCCTTCAAGGGGTTGTTGAAAAGTTCCAGTACAAGCTAAAGGAACGTAAACATAGATTCTTTATCAGGGATTTACAAGATTTTAAGGATAACAGAGTCTATGTTTACACAAATAACCGTGGGGTGAGAACGTATGACACTGATATCTCATCTACGGATGCTGAATTGTCTGATGGTGAGGGCGGTAACAACAATAGTAATTTTCGTCCACAACAGCGTTTTAAGAAACCCGGCGGTAGGGGCAGACCAGGACGAGGGTCAGCACAGACCTCAGGAAGGGGCGGTTTTTTAGACAGCCAATACTATCTGAGAAGCAAGAATCAACAACATCCGCAGTCATGAAGGCTCCTCAGATAGTTAATTTATCCTCCAAAATCTTGAGTGCAACTGAGTTACAGTTGTTGAACAGGGGACTTTCATTTGTACCTACTTCCAATTTTGAGGAGTTTGGGGCTATCAAGGATTTACACCTCTTTGCTAGACTCCTTAAATGGAAGATTTTTCATGGGAGGGAAGCAGAGAAATCTGCCAATGAGCTGGGTATATCTGAGGATCTCTTACAGGACGTACGTCTCCTGTTTCATCTTGATGATAGAAATCCCAATGATTATGGTGAGGGCCCATTTACGAACCTTAAAAACAAGAGCAATAGGATGCCGCCAAACACCTCCTCAGTGGATGTAGTTGACATTTTTGTCAACTTGGTGACTGAAGATATACAAAAAGGCTACAACTCTTGGGGCGTTAAATTTAATCTTACAAAGGCCGAGATGGATAGTCTTCGGGCTTTGGAACAGGACTCCAGTATCACCATAAAGCCCTCTGACAAAGGGGGCAATGTGGTGATACTGGACACCCAGATGTACAGAAACCTCTGTTGGGATATTCTAAAGGATGAAGATTGTTATACCCGCCTTTCATTTAACCCTATCCCAGGCTTTAGGGACGAATTGAAGAGTCTCCTGGCGGAAGCCCTAAAAGATGGTATCATTGATAAAAATGAACATGATTATCTTTTTCCCCCATTTCCGGTAATGGCAACTTTCTACACCTTGCCCAAAATCCACAAGGGGCTGTCCCCTTTGAAGGGGCGCCCGATTGTGTCAGGTGTGGGCAGCCTTACCGAGAAATTAAGTGTTTACGTGGATAAAATTCTACGGCCGTTTGTCGTCTCATTAAACTCGTATCTGGGAGATACGACAGATTTTTTGAAAAAAATTGATGATATTTTCCTTGAGGAGGGAATGCTGTTGTGCAGTGTGGATGTTGAGGCTCTTTATTCGTCAATCCCACATACAGCAGGTTTGGAGGCCACGAAATACTATCTGAACTCAAGGGGTAACCATCTGTCTGGACATAGCGAGTTTGTACTCAAGGCTTTACGTTTCTGTTTAACTAAGAACGTGTTTGTTTTTGACGGTAAGTACTTCCACCAGCGCAGGGGCACTGCGATGGGGAGTTGTTGTGCCCCATCGTATGCCAACTTGCTCCTGGGCTGGTGGGAGGAAACCGTCGTTTTTGGAGGTGATCTGGACACTGAGGATGTTGTGCTGTGGTTGAGGTACATCGATGATATTTTTGTCATCTGGAAGGGACCCGAAGCAGGGTTCCTGACTTTCATCGATGCCCTCAACCACAATGGGATTGGCCTACATTTTACCTATGAGGTTAGCAGTGAGAGACTGGCCTTTTTGGACATCATGGTAGAGAAGGGGGAAGGTGGTCGTCTGATGACGAGCACCTTTAGGAAGCAAACTGCCTCAAATTCACTTTTGAGGTGGGAAAGTGCTCATCCCAAATCCCAGAAAAAGGGTATACCTAAGAGTCAGTTTGTCAGAATGCGACGCAATTGTTCTGAGGAATCTGGCTTTAGGGCACAGTCCGTTGACCTTATGGGGAGACTCAATGATAGAGGCTATCCCAGAAGGGTGGTCATGAATGCCTTTGATTCTGTGGCAAGGATGGATCGGGCTGCTGTGCTGAACCCAAGACGTGAGCGGGAGGATCAAATAAGTACCCTACGGTTCATTACTACCTTCTCTAATGGTGCAAATGAATTGAGGCGCACTTTGACCAAATTTTGGCCCATTCTCAAAATGGATCCCGTACTTGATAAACATCTCTCTGACTATCCCTCTGTCACTTTTCGGAAAGCAAGATCACTTAGGGACAGGTTGGTGCACAGCCATTTTCGTGATAATCAGGTTGTCCGGGCTGATAACAACATCAGAGGTTGTTTCAAATGTCGGGATTGCGTCAATTGCAAACTAATTGAGGAAGGAAAGACTTTTAGCAGTGTAGGGAATGACAAGACTTTTGAAATCAGGTCCCTTATCACTTGCAGAACCAAGGGAGTAATTTACAGGATCCTTTGCTGCTGTGGCAAACAGTATGTTGGCAAGACCATTCGGGAGTTGCGCAGGAGGGTGGGGGAACACAAAAATGATATTCGTAAGAATAATGACACATCCATAGCTAGGCATGTCAACAGCTATCATGGTGGGAGGGAGGATGCCATAAGAGTGATGGGTATTGATTACATCAGACCCCCAGTAAGAGGAGGCAACTGGGACAGACTATTACTGCGGAAGGAGTGCTTTTGGATTTATACCCTAAAGACTGAGGTACCGACTGGACTGAATGAACAACTGTCTTTCCTCCCTTTTTTAGATGCACCTTAGTGTAGGGTGCATCTTAGGAGGGATAGACTACGGTGAGTGGGGGCGCCATTGGCGTGGGATTCTAGGGTGCCGACCTCCACAGGCTAGGTAGGGACAGTCTATAAGTTTAGGGTGTGTTCAGTGTGCACTTAGGCTTCTCCTTCTTTCTTTCTTTTCAACTTATGGTCTATGACAGTTCTCCTTTGGAATAGGGTACTGCCCCCTCTTTATGGACTCCTTTGCATGTCTGAGTCTGAGTCTAAACTATATCCCCCCCCCCCCCCTCCCTTTTCCTTGGTAACCCTTTGGGTCTGTTTGTCCTCCTGCTCACGCCAATTTTGGTTTTGTGCTTTCATTGGGGGTTCTTTTTGTATTTTTTGTATTTTATAGGTTGGAGTATTGTCTGATTGATCAATTGGCCTTTCTGTCTGAATTGGTATCTTTAGTATGTCTTGGAAGATCCTGCGATCGTGTAGGCCCTGTGCACCTTTACTGAACACAAGGATTAATACCTTGTTGTTGTAATTTTATGTAGACGTAGCCTGGTTAATAAGCAACTGTTTACCGTACACTTCCGGTTTTACTCCGACTATCGGCTTGCGTTCCAGGCTCCTGTCTATGACGTCGGCGGCGCATGTCTGTTGATGCGGCCGACGGACATGATTGTGACGTCGCGGCTTCCGGCACGGTGTATGCTGGGACTGACGTCACGACGCTGCGGTGGACTTACCGCGCATGCGCGGCTCCTATAAGAAGCGCGGTTTTTCAAATTAACCGGCGCGGCACCTGCAGCTTGGCGTTCTTCCTTGCTGGACGTTATTTGGGGTAAGCAGCTTGGCGTATGATGCTATTCCTCATGTTTGTTTGATTGGTTGGGCTGTAATCTATGATTTTCATTCTACAGTCCGTCCATGGGGCAATTTTGACTGTCTATCAGTCCAGTTATTATTACTGATATGACGACTTGTACCCTAAGAAGACTCCCCTGATGATTATTCCTTGAAACGCGTCGGGAGGTACTTTGGTATGGTTCGAGCCAAGTGAAGGTATTTGTGTAGGACCTATTTGAGGTCACCTGATTTTGAGCCATATCGTCTTATGCCCTAGAAAAATACGGTAAGGCCGTTTTTTCTGTTTTAATGGTTGCGAACAAATGTTTGATCCTGATGAAGCGACCATCCTAGCTGTGACTATCAATGCAGGTTTGAGTGTGACTTGTATTCATACCTCCTGTAGTGTGTGCCTTGTATGATTTGTTTGGAGGCTGGTATTGCACATTCTGCAGCCCCTGACAAACATTTTTTATTCTTTTATGGTGGCAGTCCACCTTTTACCTGCATATTTAATAAATGTTATGTTTTAGGAGTTTTGTATCCTTGTTTTGACCCCATCTGCTATCTATTGCTCTCTTGCCAGGGGGACTTCATTAAGGTTTTTGCTATTATTACTACATAGTGATAGTTCTACTTCACATAACTTGTTTTATTTACTGCCCCATTCTATGTACTGTTGTGTATAAATATGTGACTCTTCAGATTCTGTGTTATATTGAGCCTGAAGAAGAGACCTGAGTAGTCTGGAAAGCTTGCTATTATTACCATCTTTTCAGTTAGCCATTAAAAGGTATCAACCACTGAGGACTTCAGTTGTTTTAACACTAGAAGTCCCAGAGAAGGGTCATTTAACATTTCTACCTTTGGAACCCAGAGACGGGTCGAATGACCTGAAGGATTTTAGCTAACATCCTATAATCTCTGTCTTTTGTTCTGTAATTAAGGCCATTACTGTCGCACCAAAGGAGGTTGTTGTTTCCCATTGAGTTTAGCCATTTAGTTTCTAGTTAGTTCTATTCAGTTTATTGTATGTCATTTGACCCTCTTTTGGGACTTCAGGAGGGAGCTCGAAATTTCTGGGACTTCTAGTGTTAAACAATTTTTTATGTTGAAAGAGGAACTGAAATTCATCATTCTTTCTTTTGACAGTCAGCGGTGAGTCTGCAGACGTCCCCACACATTTATTCTTGAGCCAAATTTTTCAAGCTTGGAACGACATTTATTTAAAGTGTATGAGAACCATTATTTTTTTTTTTGGCACATCAGCTGGTACAATAGTGTAATCTTCACATTCTGTACTCATAAGAAATGTACCATCCTAAAAGCAGATCAGTAAAGGATGGTTATTGGCTTAAGGTCATTAGAAATGTATAATTAAAACACATTATGAAAATTAAGCTGGCACAAATAATATCCAAATTGACATTGTATATGTAAAATGTAAAATTGTTTAATTCTAAAAACCTACTATAAATTAGATAAAACCTACAATTAGTCTAAATTTTGAACAGTCAGCTACCTATAGCTTTAGATATTTCAGTTTGCTTGTTAGTAAAAGGGCTCCTATGGGCGACTAGTTTTTGTATTTCAGAAGAATACATGTGTGTGTGTATATATATATATATATATATATATATATATATATATATATATATATATATATATATATATATATATACGAGTATACATATAAATAAAACTTCACAAAACCACCTATATATCCGAACCAATGAACACTCCACAAACCCTGTAAAATATTTTACGACTGTATAATACACCACATTTGACTTGTGGAGATTTGGTCAAGCAGACAGTATTTTGAAACAAATTATTAATTACCAGAGAAAATGAAAAACATGGCAAACTCCACATGGGCGACCGTGCCTTTGATCATTTTTTTGTCTTGGCATATTTGGTGCATAAAAAGGCTCAGTTTTGTTTTTCATTCTAACCTGAGTAATTCAAAGTGAGAACGAGCACATTCTTGGCGTAGAACTGCTCTGTGCTGCCCTCCTGGATAGGTGAATGGTTTTGAAAAGTTCTATATCCTGCCAAGAAAAATACTATTATAATTTTGGATCTGACTGTGTAAGTTTATATCCAAAATCTAGTGATTATTTTCATGAAAAAATATGTGAAAGACACTGCTTGTTTTTACTAAACTTGTAAAAGATGTTTTTTTTCTTGTAAATCTAAGTTATTTAGAAGTATGTTTATTTGTTTATTTTTTCCCCAAAATATAATGCTATATTCTACCACACTTCAGTAAGCAATTTAAAACAGATATTAATAATAATGTAGTCTATCTATCTATCTATCTATCTATCTATCTATCTATCTATCTATCTATCTATCTATCTATCCATCCATCCATCCATCTATCTATCGATCTATCTATTGATCTATTCCATCTATTTATCTATCTATCTATCTATCTATCTATCTATCTATCTATCTTGGGTGAATCTAACTTCTCAGACATTACCAGTGGGACTCTTTGGTTGCTGAACTTTCCAATATATGGGCAACTGACTGTAATGATTAATGAGTTATTTTGTGACATTATTCTTATGCTTTGAATTGTATGTCTAGTAGTAAGTCTAAATACAGTCATCACCGAAAGTGTTGCACCCTTCAAAATGTTCTTTAAAATTAAATATTTTTCCAGAAATTATTGCAATTACACGGTTTTGTCCTAAGGAGGTTTTTACAAACATCACCCACTGTCATTGTGGCGTCAAGATCTGTGGAGATTACAGATTCTGGCACTCTGCCTGCTAACTTCTCTCATGTCTGTGATCAGCGCAAGCAGACTCGGGTGTCGACTCACAAACTTGTAGTTCATAGGCAAGCTAGAAAGAGCTAATCCCAGCTGGTCTGCTTGTTAGATTCCTTTGATCACATGCTGTGGGGAGCCAGTCACATTCGCTCTCCTCTTATATATGCTGTCTGGAAACCTCCTTTAATGCCAGCTATTGCTTCTCTATGCTGATCTGATTGAGGTGTTGTGATCCAGACTTACTGGTGATAGTAGTAATTCATTGCTGTGAACGGTTGTGGTATTAACCTTTATTCCCTTTTGTTGCTGCCTTACTTCTCTTGCTTTTCTCCTTAATTTCTTACTGTTTGTTCTGTGAGTTTGCAGTGTGTCTGAGTTTTGGATTATGACTGTCTGTCTTTATCTATGTTGCCATCACACTCATGCCTCTTCCTTCCATGGGGAAAGGGAACAATTTAGTTCTAGTCAAGAGAAAACTAAGGCATGGGACTCCAACATCTCCAACATCATCAAGCATAATCTGGAGGTTAGGGATAGCCTGGGGTTCTACAGTAACATTTTGACAGTTTTGTTATACACATGTTTATTTTCTTTGTATGTATTTGAACAACACAAAAACTAAGAAAAAATGCAAATTGGATAGAATTTCACAGTAACCACCAAAAATGAACCAAACAAAATTTTTGCCAAGTTTCTAGAATTGTGGGTAAACACCTCTGTTTCAAGCATGTGATGCTGTTTCAAACTCACCTGTGGCAAGTAAAAGGTGCGTTAAACATGAAAATCACACCTGAAACCAAATAAAAAAGGGGAGAAATTGACACAGTCTTTGCAATGTGTGTCTGTGTATGCCACACTAAGCATGATGAACAGAAAGAAGAGAAGAGACCTGTCTGATGACTTGAGAACCAACAGTGTTGAAAAATATCAACAGTCCAAAGAAATCTTGATGTTCCTTTGTCCATGGTGGGCAACGTAAACACGAAGTTTACAACCCATGGCATTGTAGCTAATTTCCCTGGACATGGACGGCAGAGAAAACTTGATGAAAGGTTGCAATTCGGGATAGTCCTGATGGTAGATAAGCAACCCCCATCAAGTTCTAAAGAAATTCAAGCTGTCCTGCAGGCTCAGAGTACATCAGTGTGAGCGTGAACTCTCTGTTGACATTTGAATGAAATTAAATGCCCTGGCAGGAGACCGAGGAGGACTCCGCTGCTTACACAGAGACATAAAAAAAGCGAGTCTGCAGTTTGTCAAAATGTACGTGAGTAGCAAAAATCCTTCTGGGAAAGTGTTTTCTGGACAGATGAGACCAAGATAAATCTTTTTAATAAAGCTTATCATTCTACTGTTTACTGAAAATGGAATGGGGCCTACATAGAAAATAACACAGTACCTACAGTCAAATATGGTGGAGGTTCAAAGATATTTTGGGGTTGTTTTACTGCCTCTGACTCTGGGTGCCTTGACTGTGTGCAAGAAATCATGAAATATGAATATTACAAAAGGATTTTGGGTCTCAATGTAGTCAGAAAGCTGTGTTTGCATCTTTGGTCATGGTTCTTCCAACAGAACAATGACTCCAAGCATACTTCAAGAAGCACCTAGAAATGGATGGCAACAAAGCACTGGAGAGTTCTGAAGTGACCAATAAAAAGTCCAGATCTAAATCCCATTAAACACATGTGGAGAAATCTTAATGTTGCTGTTTGGGAGAAGGAACCCTTCAAATATGAGAGACCTGGAGCAGTTAGAAAAGGAAGAGTGGACCAAAATTCCAGTTGAGTTGTGTAAGAAGCTTGTTGATGGTTATAGGAAGCGATTGGTTGCAGTTATTTATTTCAAAAGGTAGGAACCAAATATTAAGTTGAGGGTGCCAACAATTTTGTAAGACACATTTTGGAGTTTTGTGTGAAATTATGTCAAATTTGACTATTTTTTTCTCTGTTTTTGTGTTGTTCCAAAACACACATGTGTAACTGCAATAATTGTCTGTGAGAAATACTTCATTTTCTGGTACAATGTCAAGGGCCAACACTTTCGACCATGGCTATATGGGCCCCTCTTTGTGTCTGTGACAGGAACTGGTTGCTGATTTGAAGGTGCAAGTGGACCCCCTTACCTAGGTGATCCCTGTGTGGCTGCATACGTTGCACCAATGATATGTATCTATCCCTCGATCATGTATTTGGATTTTACAAGTGGTACTAATGTCTGCATGAAAAAATGCAGCATATATCCAGTATCATTGTGTGGCTTGGTTTAGCATTTTTTTTTGAATTTTTTAATTCCTCCTGTTCATACTGGCATCATGAGTCTGATTTTAGTTTGTGTCTACAACTGTTATTCAACTTATAACATAGATAGGAAGCCTAGAAGAACAGAATCATGAAGGCAATGGGAACAGAGTCAAACATAGCAAACCTTAATCCAGAAGAGGATTTTTCTAATGACATCAATTAAGGTATCTCATTCTACCTACTAAAAGAAAGAAAATCAAATTTTTGTCCATTAAAGTCAATTAATCCATTATTTATCCTGCCACTTGTTCCATTACCATGTTAAAATGAAATGATTAGAAATGCAAACTGTGTTGCTAGGGTGAAAAATAATCTACAAATTCTTAAAAAGTCAGAACTAGGAATTTTGTATTCAATAATAATAATAAAAATAAATAAAAATGAAAAAAATATTTTTTTGGAATACATCTCAGTGTACACCTAAATTATCTTGCAATGTCTCTACAGAGGAATAGAATCATTTCATAGTGCCCATTCAAATCAATGGGATATACTTATATTTTTGTTAATATAACTATTGGACATGCTGAGTCTTCCCCAGGAACAGATTGTCCTGTAGCTCTGGGTATGTGCGCACGTCTGTGTTCTATTCCGCAGCGTTTAAGTCACTGCATGTGCGTTTCAAAACGCAGCCGAAAAGCTGCGTTTTGAATGCATTGTGAATGCAGAATTCTTGCAGAGTTCATGCGTTCTGGATGCTTGCTCTGCCATAGACAGAGTGGGAAAAGCATCCAGAACGCACAAAAGAAGTGATATGTTGCTTTTTAGAACGCAGCATTTTGGCAAAATATTTCAGCATGCAAATCGCTGCATTCTAAAACGCAACGTGCGGATGGAATTTTCACAATCTACATAGATTGTGCTGGGGACGCAGGATGCATGCTGTTACGCTGCGGTGCAATACGCAGCGTAAAAGCATGTACAACGCAGATGTGCGCACACAGCCTTACTCTAGCCCTACAAAATGCCCATGACTCAATAATGGCTCAATAATTAATTAAAGGGGATGTTCGGTACTCTGACAACCCCTTCTCATTCACCATGTCTGCTCCTGTTAAAATAAACACACTAATACTCACCTCCAGTGCTGGCGCCATTGCAGCACTGTCAGAATTGGCTCTATGGGCATCGCATTTCATTTTTACATCACGCGGGCCCTGCCCCCAATCAGGGTCAGTTTCACTTTCCCAACCTTCAAACGTATCATTCATGTATAGGAAGTGAGTGACAAGCTACAGCTCTAATTTCCTCTTGATCTTCAGTCTGATCCCAAGGCGGAGACAGTAAAGGCAATGGTGATTAGGTTGGAGGTCGCGTGATGTCACAATGTCATGTAAGCCCATAAAGAGCGAATGCTGACAGCGCTGGAAAGATGCCAGCACCTGAGGTGAGATTAAGTGTTTTTACTTTAAAAGGGGCAAACATAGTGAATGAGAAGGGGTTGTCCCAGAAGTGGGACACCCTTTTAATATGGGATTAGCAATAATTTTTAAATATTGCTGTCTAAAAATATAGGGATATATAATCACTACAAACTAGAATACCAGACCAAACCTATGAACTATAAGATTGGCAGCTATTGTATCAAGAGTATTGCAAGAACAATTCACTACTCATGGATGTTGATGAGCTATCTATAAACTGTTTAACCAAACTAAATGATAAAATCAGTCACTTTCAGTGTCTGAGGTTTAAGGCCGCTTTACACGCAGCGACATCGCTAAAGCGATGTCATTGGGGGTCACGGAATTCGTGACGCTCATCCGGCTTAGTTAGCGATGTCGTTGCGTGTGACACCTACATGTGATCAAAAAAGGTCGCAAAATCGTGCAAAATCATTTATCGTTGACATGCTCCCCTATTCCCAATTATTGCTGCAGCTGCAGGTACGATGTTGTTCGTCATTCCTGCAGCAGCACACATTGCTATGTGTGACACCGCAGGAACGAGGAACCTCACCTTACCTGTGGCCGCCGGCAATGAGGAAGGAAGGAGGTGGGCGGGATGTTACGTCCCGCTCATTTCTGCCCCTCTGCTTCTATTGGGTGGTTGCTTAGTGACGTCGCTGTGACGCCCAACGAACCGCCCCCTTAGAAAGGAGGCGGTTCGCAGGTCATAGCAACGTCGTTAGACAGGTAAGTAGTGTGACGGGCGATTTTGTGCGCCACGGGCAGCGATTTGCCCGTGACGCACAAATGATTGGGGCGGGTACGCACGCTAGCGATCTCGCTAGCGAGATTGCAGCATGTAAGGCGGCCTTTAGAGTACAGCACAGACTTAATATTTAATTTTATAATAATTAATAATATTAACCTCTTCCTGACCAAGGACATACCTGTATGTCTTTGGCCGTGTCTGTCCCACATTGATCAGCAAACACATGCAGCTAACAGGTATGGGTGGATCTCTGATCCACCCACCCCAGTTACCCCCTTAGATTGCGCTAATGACTTTTTGCAATTTTACTATGCATTTGTCACTTTTCAAATATAAGCTGTATAAGTAGGATTTTAGCTAGATTTATGAATTGTAACTTGTAAAAAAATTGTAAAAAAGTAGTAATTTTTTTGAGTAAGTGGGGGTGTGAATAGCGGAATAACATGTCTAGACAGAGTTGTTATATCTTAAGATGCACCAAATGTATCAAACATCATGCAACATTTTGATGAATTTGTGAAATGCAGCCTGAAGGAAAATTCCCTTCCTAATAACTTTTCTGCTATGTTTCCGGCTTCCAGAAGGGAAAGTAAACTGATGTGGGGATGTGGAGATGGAAGTAATGAAAGGTATATAGATGAGTGTTGGGAGTTATAAGCAGAAAACATAGAAATAAGTCATAAGATACTAACAATAGCACTGAATAACTGTGGTACCCAGTGGGACATAGAGAAAGGAAAACATATGAAATTGGTGTATTTTTAGGTATAAACAGTACAAAATAGCAGTTATGCAAAGCAAATAAAAAAAACCCAAACCTCTAAAATAGAATACTCTTTGTTAAATTATTATGCTGAAGTCCCAGGCAAACAAATCCAAACAAAAAGTTGCTTTGTATAGTGTTTTACCAGTAGTTAACTATTCGTACTCGCCATACAGTTAGTGAGTACTGTCCGCTATTTGCATATTCGTTACAGGTAGTGGGCGCAATGTAAGTCAATGGGAAATACTTGCTAAGTAGCGAGTAACCCAAAAGCCATACTATTCGCTACTCACATGAAAAGTACGGCTTTCGGGTTACTCACTACTTAGAGAGTATTTCCCATTGACTTACATTGCGCCCGCTACTCGTAACAAATATGTGAATAGCGGACAGCACTCGCTAAAAGCATAGTGAGTATGAATAATTAACTACTTGCTCAACACTAGCTGTGTACAATATACACAAGGGTAACCTAGTGGACCAACTATGGTAGGGTTAGAGATCAGTGGTGACCTGTGAGGATTAGGGTATAGGCACTTCAACACAGTATTGAGATCATGGGCCTAGCCCTACACTTTCCACTGCCTAACAACTGAAGTTGACCCAGCCTAATTTGTATGACGCTCCCGTTCCTCGGCAGATGTCCCTATTAAACCCCTAACCTACCACTAGGTATTGTACCCTCCATTAACAACCTCATAAAGTGCATGTGTGCAGACAAACCATGTAACACATTCGTTAGGTAGAAACCTCAATAAGTCCACCCACTGATATATAATAAATGTTTACATGGAAAAAACATATCCCCATCAGAGGACAAATACAAGGGTAATTGATAAACACCATAATAGAAAGAAAAATGTTCCTAGCTAGGGGATAAGTAGCAGTGTTTCGTAGCTCCATGGGTATCCAAGAAGAGTATCTACCATGCCAAGGTTTTCCCCCATAAATATTCAACAACGTCCCGATGTGTTCTCCTCCTCCTTTTGGGGTTCATCAGGGGTAAAAGTACTAAAAAGATCCTGATTACTGGACACCTGATTGTGCCGTTGTCAAAGAATTAAACATGCCCTGGACCTCAATTCAATTAGTCCACGTGAGGCATGAAACGTGGTCCTATCTCGCCACCCTCGCTACAATAATCAGACTTTTTCAGACTTTTTATACAATCTTGAAGTGGAGTAACATTTTCAGGAGTGTAGATCCGGGATACCCTCACTCATGGGTGCATTTTATGTTACATATGGAGAATAATTTCACTTCTTTATAAGCTCTTTGCATTAATGAATAAAATCGTGCAGTTCATTTTTACTGACTGTGAGTAGATTTACTGACAATTGTCATCCCTTATATTTATGTGAATTAAGCTCCCCCCGGAAAGACATGCAATTTCAGATCATTATTTTTGAGCATGGTTTCATTAGTTATAACCCTGTCAGAATTGTAACTAGTGTCAAATGTATTTGGAAAGCACACTAATAAAGGTATGGAACTCATCAACGCGGGCCAAAGGTCAGGCTCATTAAGGAGTTAAATGAAAACTTTCAGTGTCTCTAACACATCTCGGCGCGGTGGCAGGCTCCCCTCTTCTCCTAAACTCCAAGGCCAACTAACTTGTCCCGAGAATGAAACAAGATCAGAATGACAGGTCAGGTAAATTAATACTTTTTTTGGCTGGACTTTATAACATGATACTGATTGGAATGAAAGCATCAAAACTTTGTTTGCAAAGTCCGTGGCACCGTTTCCTAAGGTTAAACACAACATTTACAAATGGAGCAATTATGACCCTGTGACCCGGAGGTACAGAGGTACTGTACGCGGGATAGAACCAAATCAAAGCACCTCTTTTGGAAAGTATGGTTTTTGCTAATGGAACATATTAGGTAGTGGAAAAGCACACTAATTAAATAGATTTTTTCTGTATTTAAACTATGCATAATATTGAAATTATATATAAAGAAAACGAATCCTAATCGATATTTAGTTTTGTATTGTTTATGTAATGCCACTAGAATGCTCCAGAGCCCTCTAATGGAGTGCACTGGAAGTTTCCAATCTTATTCATCTCTTACCACTGCATGGCTTGTGCTCATTTTCTATTTTTATCCATAAAAAAATAAGTACATCAGCTTTTATTATAGAAAATGACATCATCATCACTATATTTCTAAAAAAAAAGCCCATTAAGATAAATCTATGAATTTGTTTGGGTTTATTTCTAAATAAGAATACCTTTTAGGTCGAAGTAGAAGAATAAAAAATCCTAATGCAATGTCTTAAATACCAGCTGCAAAAAAATTATAGCATTTTTTAGTGGTTTGTTATACTACTTACACTATAAAAAGCCATGTACCATGCCTTTGTTTTCCTTTCTTCCTATTCTAAATAGTATGTAATAAATATAGCGGTCCAAGATTTTTTTTAGGCTGTCAAAATGCCTTTACATAAGAAGAAAAGCCTAGAAATAATTATTTGGCCACTAGGTGGCAATATTCTGTTCTAGCTATGGAAGATAATACACATTGTGTTGATTTAGCAGTTAAACTACTGGACTGTATCTCCTGTTCATCCCGTCCTGCATTTCCAAGTACATATACATGGAGGCAAGCTGTATTATTATTATTATTATTATTATTATTATTATTATTATTTATTATAGTGCCATTTATTCCATGGTGCTTTACATGTGAATCTTCATTCTTATGTATGAACTGTGCCTGCTAGATGAGCATCAGATTAATGGCTAGGTTTGGCAACCCAACTCCTGTTGTAGCATTATTATTATTATTAATAATAATAATAATAATAATAATAATAATAATAATTTTAGAGCACCATTAAATATCTGGTGCTGTACATGAGAAGAGGTTACCTACACAATACAGATATAAATTCCAACAACATGACTGATTATTTTTGGTTGTGTTAATGTGAAGCACGTGCACACAGGTCATAGGCAGTATTTGTGAATGAAGTGCTGACAGTCTTAGGAATCCTATTGTGAATAATCAAAATGTTGTCATCTTCATCAAGTGGATGTCTTATCAGGCTCCATCCATGGAATAGCCCTGTTCTATTTCCAGGACTTCGTGGTGTGCGATGGCCATCTCATTCTTTCCCCAGGAAACCTGCAGCTTCAGGATCTGGTTCTCCAGGAAAAGCATCGGAACCCCGAAGGTCAGCACCGCCAGCAGCGGTGGCAACTTGGGCGGCATCATAATCCTGAGGAGCCCCATCAACCTAATCTATGGCGACATTATGGGGTTATCTGGGGTTGCAGCAAGAGGTATTGCCCCCAGGGCAACTGCCGTGGAGGAGAATGCCAAAACAGGCTGTGGCTCCAGCATAATCCACTCCGCCCGCAGCTCCTCCAGCTCTAGCCAAAGTGCCGGCCCATTGCATCTTATATCATGGTAAGAAAACGCAATGTGTTTTTTTGCTAAAAGATTCAGATTTGGTGCAGTAATTTGGTGCAAATATTTCAGAACCACATCTGCATCTCCTGGTGAAAAAGCACAGTTTAGTTTCAGTTTTCTGCCAGGAAATGCAGATTTGGGCCAGAAATGTCAGTACCAGATTTCTGCACCAAATTTCCATCACCTGGTAGAGAACCACACCGAAACGATGTCAATACCATGTTTTGTGTGTGGTTTTCTGCCAGGAGATGCGGATCTGGTCCTGGAAGTTACATATCCAATTCCTGAACCAAATCTGTGCCTTCCAGCAAATAATCACATCACAACCGCATTGCATTTTGATGAACTTTTTGCCAGAAAATGCCATATAGGTGCATGAATTTGGTCTATTTATTTGATCACCAAATCTGCATCTCCTGTCCAAAAAAAACGCTGTTTAGATGCAGGTCTCTACCAGGAGATGCAAATTTGGTGCAGAAATGTCACTAAATCTGCATCTTCTGGCAAAAAAAATCATCAAAACTGTATCACGTTTTGATGCATTTTTTTGCAAGAACATGCAGATTTGGTGCAGGAATTTGGTGTAATAATTTCAGCACCAATTCTTCTCCTGGCAAAAAAAAAATGCATTTTTCTGCGAGGAAATGCAGGTCTCATTGAACTGAATGGGTTCACCTGAGGTGGGGTCACTGAGTTTAATGAGTTCACCAGAGGTGAGTTTACTTGCAGTCACAGGTGGTGTGCCATGGGAAGCTACAGCTTTGATAGCAGGTAAATTCAATGACATCACCGCTCACAGCTACGGCTCAGTCATTGTCTCCCTGAAGCTGCAGTGGATGATCATGTTTTCTAATATGCCTGGGCACTGCAACTTCAGTATGTGGCAGAGCCAGGAATGTCAAGGGAATTCATGTGGATTACATTGGACCTGCGTGTTTGGGGTGTTAATAAATTGGAGAAAGAAAGTGGTTTTTTGGTATCTTATTTCCAATAAAGGATTTTTTGGATATTTGTGTTTACTTCATTTTACTTACAAGATTAGTCATGAGGGGGGTCTCATAAGCCCATACCCATTACTAATCTAGAGCTTAGTGGCAGCTGTGAGCTGTAATTAACCCCTTATATTACCCCGATTGCCACCACACCAGGGCAATCAGGATGAGCCAGGTAAAACACCAAAATTGTCACATCTAATAAATGCTATAATTCTGGGGGGTTGCAGGCTGCTATTTTTAGGCTGGAGGGCCCAATAACCATGTGCCTCCCCAGCCTGAGAATACCAGCCCCCAGCTGCCGTTTTTAAAAAGTATTTATTTTAATAATTTAAAAATCTGCATAGGGTCCCTCTTATTTTGATACACAGCCAAGATAAGAAGATGCCTGGGGGCTGCAGCCTGTAGCCATATGCTTTATCTGCATTGGGTATCACAATATATGGTGACCATAAGCCATTTTATTTATTTATTTTTTTTACACCCCTATAGGGATGCAAACAGCATATGTGATTCCAACCAATCACAGATGCTGTCACACAGCGTGGGGGCGTGGTCTGACTGCATCCAATCACAGATTCCGGGACTGATGATAGGTGGGGAAGCAGTGAATATGTATGAGAGTTAATGAGCGGACCCGGAAGTAGTGTTACAGCCGCAGGGAAGGTTGGTAAGAAAAACTGTCCTGCTTTATTCCTTATTTTCTTTCTTTTTCCCTTTTATTTAAATTCATTTCTATCATGAACCGGGTGGCCGAACCCAATCAGACTTCCCTGAGACGTCCGTGTTCAGGTTCCGTGCACGGACACTAGGTGTTTGGTACAGACTTCAAACTTCATAGTTTGGGTTCACCCAGGACTAGTCATCCCCTTTCAGAACATTTTTTCTATATGTACCCATACTAGTAAAAAAACTAAACAAATTGTGCTTTACTGACCCTGTCCAGGTACAACATTGAGTCTAAGCGACTGCTCCTGTTGTCTGTCATTGTCTGCAGTGTGTCGCATCACATCGGCAGCGCTGCATACCGCTGAGCTCCAAGTCTCCTCCTGTGTGGATGGCATTAGGCTCTCAAAGCCACTGAGTTCACTGATTGGCTGCAGTGTTGGCGACAAGGTTGGTAAATCACAACCCTAATAAGCTTTGCGTCTATCTATCTACCTATCTATCTATCTATCTATCTATCTCTTTATCTGTCTGTTTATCTATCCACCTTGTACACTCTTCATAGTTGACTTACTCATAGAGTAGCCATGTTTATTCTACTAAAATTTAGATGCACAGTTCTGCATCTTAAACCAAACCCGTTTTCTTGTTAAATCACGTTACCTGGAAAGTCAGACCTCCTTTCAAACAAGCTTTTGTAAAACTAGAATTCAATCATAACAGTAAATTGCCCCATGTATAAATTGTTATCATGTTGCGTATAATTCATTGTTTTGGCTGAAGAAACATAACTAAACAGTTATTTTTTACTGTCAGGACGAAATTCTGGTCTCACCCTTATTGTGACTTTTGTCTGAGATCACAGACTCAGGGAGACTGTGTGATGCTGGTGTAGATCCTCGGGGTGCAGTACTGGACACCAAAGAGATTTTTTGTGTCATCGTCACGCAGACCATACATTCGGCATAATAAATGTTTTCCCTAGTGGTCTTATAAACACAAGCTAATTGCACAATATCAATACTTTGTGTGCCTCCATAGTCAGAAGTTTACAGATGATCCTCTTTGGGTCTAATTTCCATATATTGGTGGTTCATAGGTAAAAAAAAAAAATGTTGTTCTAAAGCATTTGTTCCCAGGGACACTTTATACTGCACAGTTTACCAGATAAAAGAGATCCTATTACTTGTAATGCTTTGTATAATGACGACGTAATGATAATATGATGCCATGTTAGTATATCTCACTCTAGTATTGTATATCTGGTATCATTGTCTACTTGTTTTGTCCGGGGTAAAGCTATGTGCTTGTTTCATACCACGGACAACACTTGAAGTGTCTCTACACAACAGAAAGAGGCTGGCTGCTCCCACTGGGATTAATAACACAAAATGAATAACATCAGCATTTTTTACTGGAACCTTCAATTTACATACTAGAAGGGTTTACTTATAATTATAATATCAAATGTTGATATAACTCAATCTGTTCCAGAGAACGAGCCCAGTGATAGTAAATGAAAATTAAAGACTTCCTTGTTCCTTGCAGCTTTGACAAATTAATTGGCGTCTTATAATAGGTTTGCTGAGAAATCTTCTATAGTTCAGGTTCTGTTCTCTCAATAAACGTACAGTATAATATCATGTAAATCCCTCCTCACAGTAATCGTTGTGTGCTTAAGACATAGGCGTACAGGAAGATTTTCATCTACCCGGGACCCCTGATACAAGGCTATAAAGTAAATAAAAAAAATTCTAAAAATTCCTAGCCAATTACTTCAAAGGCCAAGAAATATAGATAAATAATCTTTAACACTAGAAGTCCCAGAGAGGGGTCATTTAACATTTCTACCTTTGGAACCCAGAGACGGGTCGAATGACCTGAAGGATTTTAGCTAACATCCTATAATCACCGTCTTTTGTTCTGTAATTAAGGCCATTACTGTCGCACCACAGGAGGTTGTTTTTTTCCATTGAGTTTAGCCATTTAGTTTTTAGTTAGCTCTATTCAGTTTATTGTATTTAATCATTTGACCCTCTTTCGGGACTTCAGGTGGGAGCTCGAAATTTCTGGGACTTTTAGTGTTAAATATAAATTCAATGAGGCTGGGTGCCATTATAGTCTGGCTGCTCCTCCATCCCAACTCCTTGCTGCTTTGGCCGTGGTCCAGTGTTCACTACAGAACAGAGTTTCCTTCCTTCATTAGCTAGGCCAGCCACCTTCTCAGCGATAGCCATTGTATATACAGCATTGAAATAAGCCGTTAGCCAGTCTCCTTCACACACAGTACTAGTCAACACAACGAACAATCTCCTATGTAGAGAACAGGACCACAAGTGGGATGTCGCGCCCAAAAAGGGAGCAGTTGCTTAAGGATGATGGTATCTAGCCTAAGTAAACCATATTTATAAGTAATGCAGCTTATCTATACTCTTTTGTGGCAAAACCTCTTAAATTAGATTTCCACTTTTAGAAAATTGGTCCCTAAATGATCAAATACAAGAAAAATAACAAAAATAGATAATACTCAACCTGCCCCATATTCAACATCATCTCCGACCACAGCTCCTGTGTCTGTGAATTATTGGCTGCAGTAATGCTTTTGAGCAGCTAAGCTCAATGATTGGCTGCAGAGGTGACGTGTACGTCACTGCTGCTGCAAAATTACAGAGACTAGTGTAATAGAGGGTTAGTACTATTAGTATTGGATTAGTGATTGAGGACCACTTTTCAGGAATCCTCATTATTGCATTATTCCTAGTCATGAGCAAGCACTACCATGCTCGGGTGGTCTGTACTTGTTAAGAACAGTTAAATGCTCGAATCGGCATGGCTCGAGTACTCAAGTATAATGGAACTCTATGGGGAACTCAATCATTTTTCCAGAAGATTTCCTGGAAAAATGCTCGAGTCCCCCATTGACTTTCATTATACTTGAGTCGCCCCCATCCGAGCACCCAACTGCTCTTAACAAGTAGCGAGCCCCTGAGCATGGTAGTGCTCACTCATCAATAATTGTTTTCCAAACTCCTGACCTCATGGCTCCCTAATAAATCTAATAAATCATGTATTCAGGATTTCCTTAGTATGTCACAAGTGATAAAATTATTATCAAGGCATCAGAAATTACCAAGGTTCTCTCTTCTGTGCAAGACTAAAGAATTCCTGAAGTCATGTTTACTTGAGGGCTGTGAAGACTGGAGTTTGGGAAACAGTGCTTTACTGTGATCAGGAGAACTTTAGAGTCTACTTATTATGGCACATGCTGAGTTGTGTCTGTGGATTTCTGATGGCTCCACTGATGTTGGTCTATGAGAAGTCGATCATGCACAAATCACAAAGCACTTGCTGAAAATGGCTAATAATAGGTAGATGGATTTCTAAAACTTTCAAAATATACCATTTTTTTCAATTATTTTTCATAAATCCATTTTTAGTGTTTGTAGAAAATGACAAGAACAGAATATTGGCAAGATTAGTACATGGACCCTTGCGCTTCAATATCTCATCATAGATCACCCTCATATTTATCAATAATTTGATAGCAATTGTGTGTAAGTCATTAGCTCAGTCCCTTGATATGGATTGTAATGCAAGGAGCTAATTGGTAGGATATTAATTTGGCCTTGGCCCTCCCTTAACTTACTGGACCCCTGTACAGCTGTGCAGCTTACACGTTATATTTGCCCCTCATATGGATGCACATTGTATGGTGCAGCTGAAGGACCATACATTTCGGGAGTCTTCTCTATGGGAATTTTCTTTTTTTTCTATTTGTAGAAATTGGTTTTTTTGAACCTTTGTACTTGTTATATTACCAGTTTGTTGAGTGGCCCATATGTTCATCCCCAGCATCTGGTAACCCATCTCATCCTCATAGCTAATCTGTGATTGATGCACTTGGCCTAGAACTTCCATCCAGTCCTATTCAGGAAACAGAGGGCTGGGGAGATACTACTCAGCTTTCTTTCTGAGTCCCTGTTTCCTCACTCTAATCACCTTCTGCTGTGGGAAAGAGATGAGATGCGGCCTAAAAAACAGATCATTGTCCGCCTCCTAGCTTAATGCAGAGAAAGCAGTATTGTCTGTTCAATGGATAAACCTTCCTGCTGTCACTCAAAACCTAAATTCAACGCTACTTCATTTCTAAGAGGCTTATCTTCCTTGAATAGACCCTTGCAGCTCAAGTAAGAGGCGATGTAATGAAGCGTGTTTTTTTCTTAAGTGAGAAACCTGCTGGAAAGAAGTGGAGAAGGCTGTGCAGCTGTTCTAAAGGACTTCTGCAGGCTCTCGAAAGACTTGTCATTTATCTGGTCTTGCATGACATCAAATGATAGAAGATCAAGTTCGGCCTCTGGTAGGGAGACTAAGGAGAAGAGGCTCATCTGTTCATTTTAACCCATGTGCTAGCAGATGAACTGCCCTCTGTGCTGGTGACAGGGTTAGCAGTTTACACTGAGGGTTCATGTGAACCTGAATTTTGCTAAAGTAATCAAAAGTCAATTAAACTCATTACTCAAAAACTAATTCTGCTTATGAACTGTAAGTAATACTTTCGAGCATTAATATTGATTATGGAGAGGTTAGATGAGCCAAAGCCATATCCACTACTTCTGGCTCACAGAAGTCCATATTGAAATAGGTTGTCTTTATGAAAGAATGCCATTAACATTTCCATGTATTTTATATACATCAGGTAAACTTTTCAACTTCTATGATGTCCTATGACATTTGACATAGAAGTAATGGTATATATTAGTAAGAGGAGGAGATAATATGCTACAATAAAATGTGTTATATGAGATCTGAAAAACTAAAAAGCATAGAATGTGAGGAGGTTATGCCCCTATTCCTATATCCTACATAGGGAAACCATCCTCATTGTGTTACTTAGAGGAGCTAAACTAGAAGGGTCTAAACTAGAAGGTTAGAATAGGAAGCAAAATTTCCAGTGATGCAGAGGACAATACTACAGTCACAATTTTCAATTTATTTTCCTAAAATTAAAATTAAAATTGTCATGCAAAAACAGACAGTACAAAAAAAATGAAAAAACACCATTGGGAATTGAAAATACCGACACATTTCGGCTATGCCTTATTCATAAAATAGAAGGTTTGGATATTTCTCCAGCTGGGTACATTTTCCTAAAGGAAACCTGTCAGGTGCAATATGAAGCCAGAGCCACGAGCAGTTCTGAGTGCATATTGCTAATCTCTGCCTAAAGGTACCGTCACACTAAGCGACGCTCCAGCGATCCCACCAGCAACCTGACCTGGCAGGATTCGCTGGAGCATCGCTACACGGGTTGCTGGTGAGCTGTCAAACAGGCAGATCTCACCAGCAACCAGTGACCAGCCCCCAGCCAGCAGCGACGCGTGAAAGCGATGCTGCGCTTGGTAACTAAGGTAAATATCGGGTAACCAACCCGATATTTACCTTTGTTACCAGTGCACACCGCTTAGTGCTGGCTCCCTGCACTCCTAGCCAGAGTACACATTGGGTTAAATACCCGATGTGTAGTCTGGCTATGTGTGCAGGGAGCAGGGAGCCGGCACTGACAGCATGAGAGCGGCGGACGCTGGTAACGAAGGTAAATATCGGGTAACCAAGGAAATGGCTTTTTGGTTACCCAATATTTACATTGGTTACCAGCGTCCGCAGAAGCCAGCTCCCTGCTCCCTGCACATTCAGTTGTTGCTCTCTCGCTGTCACACACAGCGATGTGTGCTTCACAGCGGGAGAGCAACAACTAAAAAATGGTCCAGGACATTCAGCAACAACCGGGCGACCTCAAAGCAGGGGCCAGGTTGTTGCTGGATGTCACACACAGCAACATCGCTGATGCGTCACAAAAGTCGTTCCTCAGCAGTGATGTTGCTAGCGATGTTGCTTAGTGTGACGTGGCCTTAACTGTCCCTGTATCTAGTAGCATAGATAAAGGGATCTTTAGAAAAAGTATTTCTAAAGGTCTTTTATCTTATGCTAATGAGTACAGGGACTAATCCCAAGGGTGTTATATCCCCCAACTAGCTGCCCTTTTAGCACGTTAGCACGCAAACAGGAATGTACTAACATGCTATACAATGAGGCGTCACCAGTGATGCTGCGCGTATCTGTGTTTGCTGTGACCGCTCTTCTGAATGCCCGACACGTCCAGTCATGCCCAGTAGACCTCTCTGAAACCGCGACGCATACACCCGGCTTCATACTGCGCATGACCGGAAGTGCCCGACATTCAGAAGTGTGGTCACAGCAAATACAGGTATGCGCTGCACCGCTGGTGATGCCTCATTGAACAGCATATTAGTACGCCCCTGTGGGTGTACTACCATGTTAAGAGGGCGGCTAGACGGGGGATATAACGCCCTTGGGACTAGTCCCTGCACTCATTAGCATAGGATAAAAGATCTTTAGAAATACTTTTTTGTAAAGATCTCTTTATCTATGCTACCGTACACAGGGACTGTTAGACAGGGATTAGGAATATACATCCAGAACTGCTTGTGGTTCTAGGTGCATATTGCACCTGACAGGTTTACTTTAAGAAGTAAATGCATGTTGTAGTCTTAGTAGGAAATAAGATGATATTCCTGTTTGGATGCTGTAGGAATGTGATTAGTATTGTTCATAGGGAAGTTGACATCTCCCAGACATTCTTGTACTGAAATAATATCTTAGTACGGTGCCACCTGCATCCGAGCATTTCTTCTTCATGCATCATAACAGCATTCTCATTTTTTTTCTCCCTTTTACATCTTCTAAGACTTCATATTGAAATATCATTACTGTGGCAGCTGACTTCTACATTATATAACATTTGTATAAATTTATAAGACTGAACATGCTTATGACGTGTAAAGGAAAGAGAATGCATTAACGTCAACTCTATATAGTCCATGCAACAGTTACTGGCAATAACAGAGAATATATGCTGTTAAGCGCTGCTGACTGCAGACGCCGATATTCACAATAACGTCATTTTTGCGGCACGATGACAAAAGTATTATGCCGTGCTTACTTATCAGAAGAGGTACCGGGGATGCCAACAGGTAGAAGATGGACCACCTTGCTCATGTTCAATAGCACGGGACC
Organism: Anomaloglossus baeobatrachus; assembly: GCF_048569485.1. Lineage (NCBI taxonomy): Eukaryota > Metazoa > Chordata > Amphibia > Anura > Aromobatidae > Anomaloglossus > Anomaloglossus baeobatrachus. The sequence goes on from NC_134355.1 coordinate 488,727,468, forward strand.
AGAGTGCTGAAAATCTACTCATCTCTAGAACCTTCTCAACTCATAATTCTGGATTGTTAGAGAAACAGATAGTGTAGAGGCAAAGGTAAAAAAAACTTCATAAAAAATTCAATTTACTTCAGAATAGCTGAAAAAAAATATATTTATTTCTTAATGTATCTTTAAAATTTAAGCTCTGTATTTTTAAATTGAGGTCCAAATCACCGGCATGATGTGAAGGAGTTAACTGTTCAACAGTAAGATTCGTTGTCACAGATGATTTTGTCCATTGCTTCCAATGACAGAATTGTGAATGGTTTCTAAATGACTGATGCAAGACAAGTAATATAATTTAATTCAGATAAATACATTTAATAACGTAGATTAAACCTGTATATAAACTGTAACAAAAGTGAACAAAAATAAATGTGGCCGACGTTGTGCCGATGTAACAATATGTTTTATTGCGGTGGTAAATGGTAATGTTATAAAATCTAAGTGGACCCAATAAATGTGTCTGGACGAGCAGTTTTTGTATTGGCATCTGTTCTAAATTTATGATGGGTACTTTGCAATCTGTGTGATTTCCATCTCTGCTGGTTCTAACAGATTATACTTTTTGGGTGTTCCTCTGTAGATGTCTTTCCAGTGACTTCACTTGATGAATGTGACAAGTTTTGTGTTTTTTTTCCTCCCTCCCCTCATTGAATTTTAAAGATTTTTTTTTTTTATAAACACAGACCAATAAGGGCCCAAAAGCACAATTTCAATGGCTGCTAAATCTTTCAAGGTTAGGACTTAACCTCCCTAATTCAGCTTCAACCTTCAGTCTGAAGCCAATCAAGAATATCAGATGATATTTAAACAATGAAGGATTTCTGATATTCAGGTACAGCCTCTTCTCAATAGGATTGCAAATTCTTTGTGTGGAGAAAGTCGGTTTTGCTCTAAAGTAGTGTCACAAAAAGTGAAATTACCATTTGCTTGGAATGATGCCATTCATCATTGTCAGGGTACTAAGCGTTGTAAAGAGTTAGTCCTCGCCAAATTAATGCCTTGTTTTGCATCAGCTAAATTTCCCAAATCCTTAAGGATGGGTCATACAAAACTCATCTCACCATTTTAATTTATCAAGCCAATATGAATTCAAAGGCAGAGAAAAAACGGGTGGCTGGTTCTTTTATTTACAGTGTAATTCAAGAAAGAAAGGAATGTAAGATATGAAAATAAGTTGGGAAATAAGATAAATCTCTGGGTGAAATCACCAGATCTACCCAGCCCTATAACACAGCCTCCATAATTCATTTGTAGGTCAGCTCAAGGGATTAGCCATGACGTATCTGAAAATTCATTTATTTTTATTTTATTTTGCTGTTTCTTATGCATAAGGGTAATGCAGTCCCCAAGGCTTTGCAGGTAGCCCTCAAAATTTGACAACATTTGCTGTCTCTGAGGCCTGAGAAAAAGATTAATTTTCAAATAAACAGCATAAAAATGTATGGAGTTGTATAAATTTGAATACAAAATGCATTTGTTTTGCTTTGCCTACATGCAGACATGCATAGTGTCTGTTCGGCCAAAAATCATAAAATGACATAGAAATTAATGACTTTATGCACATCATGCAAGTAAAGTTTGAGAATGTTGTAAAGGAGGAAAGACTTTCAGACACAATAGCCGCTTATTAAGATTGTCGTAAGCATTGTGGGATAATTTGCCCTTACAAGATAGTGCTCAGTTTAGTAAATCACTTATTAGATTTTAAGTAAATCACTTATTAGATTTTAAGTAAATCACTTATTAGATTTTAAGTAAATCACTTATTAGATTTTTATTACCGTAGATTTTTATCTCTTTGTTTATGAGATGTTAGAAGCAGAAAATGCTTATTGTCCAAATCGTGTTTAATATGTTAGAAAACAATTTTTAGTAATTCTTCTTCTTTTAATTTTCAATATTTCTGTTGAAAAATACCAACATTTTGCAATTTTGCAATTTCCACTAAATCTAAGCCTTTCTAATCTTTGGAGATAAGTTTTCGTTTTCATCTCATTATTTTCACAAGTAGGATTACAATAATTAGTGACACCTATAACGCACAATCCACCATTCACAATAGGGGATCATCACAGCTCTCTTTCTCCCCCATCTCCGCGCAGGTCACAGACCATCACAAAAAACTCTCACATTAAGGTCAATGGGGCAGATTTATCAACACTGATTAATATCAATATTGTTTAATTCTTAGTGCTTTTTGCTCATTGATAAAGCTGCCTAATTTTAAGACTTTAAATAAATTTGTCTAATAAAATGATATCTAATGTTATTTTTCTTGCTTTATGGCTTCATTGGCAGAAATTCATTTTGATTTCCTATATGTAATTGGTCTGGTTTAAGAAGCTTGTTGAGTTTAGGGAACATTCCCTCTAATTTTTTCGGACACCTTTTTGATGTCTAATTTTAAGATTGTCTCGTCTTGTTTTGTGCCAGAAATGTCGAAATGTACAACACAAAACTATGCATTGAATTTAACTAGTGATATCCCCCACAGCAATGTGACATCCCAATGTGACATATTAACTTCACATCTATAAACCACGTATTAAATACACAATATAGCAGTTTGCATATTTGTGATGATGAGACATTACTATTCTATGCTGTGTAGTGGGAGATTTCAACATGGAGATGGGACGCTAATAATTTCATGCATGCGCTCAATGTTTTCCTTTTTAGTTATACAATTTAGTGATTTTCTACTTCCACCTGCATCACTAATTATTCCATATATAAAAGATAGAGTCCGGCTCAACAAACTATAAGTAGGTCCTAGGAGGAAAAAATCGGTAAGCATAAAGGGTAACTCCAGCACTCAAGAGACAACAAAGGATCAGCCACTGCTATCACTGCCACCACTGCCTGGGACTTTGTCAATAAACACCGGTGGACTCACTGAAGGTGCACTGCTCCTCTATCCCCTGCATCCTCCCCCCTCTAACCTGACATATGATTTGTCTTCGCATTCTCGGGCACCTTACCCATACCGCAGATGCCCTGAGCACACTCTGAAATTGCAGATTTTTTCCTCTAAACCCTTAATGCTTTATACGCAATACCCTGATGAAGGATTCCTAGAAGCTGAAACGTCATTTTGCATAGGTTGAGGTGCATCCCTTTTTGCAACAAATCAAAAATAAAGAAAAATAAAAATTCTATTTGACCCTACATTGTCTCTTCAGTGCTGGAGTTATCCTTTAGGATAATTGTCATTCCATGACATCAAGAAAATATGCTGATCATTGTCTATTAGAATAGTTTAACCCCTAACTGATATTTAGGTGTACTGGTATGTCATACTCTGGCTCCCCTGACTTTGACGGGGCCTCACATGCAGAACCTGCATCTTTAGAAGTGTATAATGGCTGAACTATTCAGCCTTCATCTGCCTCTAACTTAATCTCTTACAGCGGCATTTAACACATGGCCACAGGGGGCATGCCATCCTATGTTCCCAACTGCAAACCCATGACGTGATCGCGGGACACAGGTAGAATACCATGACAGTTGAGGATCTGCTTAAGAATTCTATGATTGTCATGACAGTTTTTCTTTGAAAGCCAGTGTTTAGCTGGCATTCATAGGAGAATGTGATTTTCACTATACATTGCAGTGCTGATGCACTGTTGTGTATAGTATAGGCGATCGGATGATCCCATGTTCAAATCCCCTAAGAGGACTAATAAATGCAGTAAAAAATGTTACAATTGTGAGAAAAATAAAAAAATATTGAATTTCAAATCACCACATTTTTTACCCATAGAAAAATTAAGAAAAGAAAAATACACATATTTGGTATCGTTGAAGCATTGCTCTGAGCAGCAGAAGCAATCAGAGTGTATGAGCTTCATGTCCTGAAGGGACTAGAAAAACCAAGGGAAAAGTGTAAAAAAAAAATAGTTTTAAAAATTATGAGCAAATTAGAAAAACACACAAAAGTTCAATTCACCCCTCTTTTCTACAATGAAAATAACACAATAAAAAATACACATAGTTGATATCGTCGCTTTCAGAAAAGCCCGATCTAACAGAAGGGTATAATGAAAAAAAAACATCAAAATGCCATAATTGTTTTTCTGGTTGCCGCAACATTGCAAAAGAGTGCAATAAGATGCAATCAAAATATCACATCTACCCAAAAATGGCATTAAAAATTTTCAATATAGCTAAAAATTAAAACAGCAGCTCAGGATGCAAAAAATAAGCCAACGCACAGTCCCATAAAAATGAGAGCGCTACGGGTCTGGAAAACTGACGACAAAAGCGCAATTCTTTTTTTTTACAACTTTCTGAATTTGTTTTCACCACTTAAATAAAAATATAACTATATATGTTTGGTATCTATGTACTCATAATGACCTGAGGAATCATACTACCATGTCAGTTTAACCATATAGTGGACAAGGTAAAGAAAAAAACGAAAAGAAAAACTGTTCTAGAATTGCACTTTTTTTGCAATTTCATGGCACTTGAAATTTATTTCCCTATTTCCAGTACTTTTGAATGGTGTAATTTAAAAGTACAACTCGTCCCACAAAAAAAACAAGCCTTCATATGGTTATATTGACGGAAAAATAAAAAAGTTATGGCTTTTGGAAGAAAGGAAGGAAAAAACGAAAACGGAAAATTGCTGGGTGGTGAAGGGGTTAAATGCCTTGTAAGGGTACGGTTCCAGTTGTGTTTTGCACAGACAAGTGCAATCCAATAAAACATCAGATTGCTCTCACTCTAGTGCAGAACTATGGGGCATTGTCCATCTGCGAATGATTTCTCATGCCATAGCGACAAGCAGAATGAATCGCAGCATGCTGCATTTGGCAGCGAGTGTCGGCTCACACGCACCCCCATATAAGCCTATGGGGGAGTGTGAAATATTGCACTGCACTGCATGTCATTTGACCGTAGTGCGATGTACGCAGAGACAGGCAGCGGAGGAGATAGGGAGAAAGTGCTCCCTCCCTCTTCTCTTGCTCCCTTCATCTTCTCTGCAGCTGTGACCCGATTAAAAGATCGCATCACAGTCGCATGTCCCTTGGATGACACTCACAGCAGATGGTCAATAGCATATCGCATCCGGTGCTCTCACATCAGAAGCTATACACAAGTGGAACCGTACCCTAACCCACAGTAATGTGCACCACTATATGTCACACAAAGCAATGGATATATGCATGGAAGCAAAACACTTTCCAGAAGTCATGTATTGTCTGTTGTGGGCTATTCTACTTCGTATTCAGACGCCAAAACCAGCCCATCATAGCCGGTGACATTTCTAATATTTATGCTCTGATCTGTTATTTTTTTTTTTTTTGTGGGTAATAAAAACATAAAAAAAGGTTTTCCACTTTACACATTCATTGCAGAATAATAAGAGTAACTGCCCATTTTGATTAGTGGAAGTCTGATTAATGATACTTGGGTGATGGCGAAAACAGGATTTCAATTAGAGACTTGGCTACAAGTTCAACCTCCATTATAGTGAAAATGAGATATGGAAAAAGTTGGAAATGCTTATGTGATTGTTTCTGTAACCCCTAATAGACTACACCGTGTGCAAAATTATTAGGCAAATGAGTATTTTGATCACATGATACTGTTTATACATGTTGTCTTACTCCAAGCTGTATAGGCTTAAGAGCCAACTACCAATTAAGTAAATCAGGTGATGTGCATCTCTGTAATGCTGAGGGGTGTGGTGTAATGACATCAATACCCTATACAGGTGTGCTTCATTATTAGGCAACTTCCTTTCCTTTGGAAAAATGGGTCAGAAGAGAGATTTGACGGGCTCTGAAAAGTCGAAAATTGTGAGATGTCTTGCAGAGGGATGCAGCAGTCTTGAAATTGCCAAACTTTTGAAGCGTGATCACAGAACAATCAAGCGTTTCATGGCAAATAGCCAACAGGGTTGCAAGAAGCGTGTTGGGCAAAAAAGGCGCAAAATAACTGCCTATGAATTGAGAAAAATCAAGCGTGAAGCTGCCAAGATGCCATTTGCCACCAGTCTGGCCATATTTCAGAGCTGCAACGTTACTGGAGTATCAAAAAGTACCAGGCGTGCCATACTCAGGAACATGGCCAAGGTAAGGAAGGCTGAAAAACGACCACCTTTCAACAAGAAACATAAGATAAAATGTCAAGACTGGGCCAAGAAATATCTTAAGACTGATTTTTCCAAGGTTTTATGGAGTGATGAAATGAGAATGACTCTTGGTGGGCCAGATGCATGGGCCAAAGGCTGGATCAGTAAAGGGCGGAGAGCTCCAGGACAATGCTCCATCACATGCATCCAAATTTATAAATAATGTATCGTGCTACAGATTAGATGATGGAGCAGGATTTCTTTATCTCAGTTGCTCCTCATGTTCCATCTATTTGTCAAGTCCAACTCTCCTCTATTCATTCTGTCACATTCCCAACTAGGCTGTTAGCCAAGCTTTGAAAAACGTTTTTTCTGTGGCTGGGTAGAAGGATGATTGGAATTGATGACATCTTTTCCAGACTTGCTTATAACCTAATCAGCCTCGGATGTCCATTTGAATTTATGTGCAGAAAGTGGCCATTTGCAATCTTTGGTCATTTTGTTGCAAACGCTACCATCTGTATTTATAACAGGAGCCATCAATTGTATGTGGATTTGGCCATATTAGTCATAGCCGGCCAAGTAGAATGAGCGTGGCTATAGTAGTATAGATGACTACTATTACGTCTGGTTGTGCACATATATCACTATCTCTTACTGACTAATTTATAATTATGCGTCATTTAATAAAGGGAGAAGGATCGTAAATTGAGCATTCTCTATTTTCTTTAACCCCTTCAAGGCTGGAGATAATGTTAAATGAGATGCTCAGTGTTAATAAAAAGAAGCAGAATTTGTGGTAAAAAACAAACAAAATAAAAAACAAAATACTTTCCTTTTAAATCCAATGACCAATGTTTGGTAACCGAAGTCAATATCTGATTACATTGCTGTGAATAATACATAGGATATGGTATATGATCACAGAAGACAGTCATACTGTGCCATGATATCAAGCATTACTCCTGATGTCACTTCAACCCATTGAAGATTATCAGGATAATATGCTCAGACCATTTTTTTTTTAAAAAAAAACAACAAATAAACAAAAAAACAACAAAATTAAAACAAAGAAAAAACCCCCCAACAACATTAATTAGTGTTACACTTGTTAAAATCACAGCTATAAAGATTTGGTATACAAGTAATGGCGTCTTCTTTATATTCTACATTCAGTATTTTGATCAACTTATAAAACCCTTTCTTGCACATTAAGCAAGTTTTTATATATTATTCCACAAGGGGGCTTCTTGCACAGTTTTGGTTTTTTTTTACCCATTCCTGTATAACTGGTTATTCCTGGACATATGTTGACATAATGATGAGTATTTTAATATTTTTTTTAAAAAAATTATGTTCATATGATGAATATTGCAGTTTCCTATTTTTCCACCAGCCCTTAGAACCTGGTGAAGGATTTCCTCATCATGTCTCCTCACCTTTCCTCACTAGATGCCAAAAGACTAAAACATAACAATGCCGAAATCAGTCATCAATGTTTGATTTCACTAATACCTTCGTAATTGATTTGATACAACCCCCTGCATCCATATTCTATGGCATCACAGATAAATATGAGCTTCAAGTGCCCACAGCCTTGCCTATGTAATGTGTATTACCTACGTATTCTAAAGGGGGCTTTACACGCTACGATATCGTTAATGTTTTATCGTCGGGGTCACGTCGTTAGTGACGCAGATCCGGAGTCATTAACGGTATCGCAGCGTGTAACACTTACCAGCGACCTTAAACATCCTCCAAAGTGGTGAAAATCATTCACCATGGAGAGGTCGTCCTAAAACCAAAAATTGTTAATGGTTGTTTATAAATGTTGTTCCTCGTTCCTGCGGCAGCACACATCACTGTGTGTGACACCGCAGGAGCGAGGTACCTCACCTTACCTGTGTCCCGCCCGCAATGAGGAAGGAAAGAGGTGGGCGGGATGTTTGTCCCGCTCATCTCCGCCCCTCCGCTTTGATTGGCCGGCCGCTTAGTGACGTCGCGGTGACGTCGCCGTGACGCCGAACGCACCTCCCCCTTGAGGGAGGGATTGTTCGGCAGTCACAGCAACCAGGTAAGTGCATGTGACGCTGCCGTAGCGATAATGTTCGCTGCAGCAGCGATCACACGATATCGCATGCACGGGGGCGGGTGCTTTTGCGTACGATATTGCTAGCAATTGCTAGAAATATCGTAGCATCTAAAGCCTGCTTAATTGTGAAAATCATTGAAAATAATACATTGATAAAGTATTTTCAATATTTTGACCTCCTTCATGTTAAAGGGTTTCATAGCTAAAACAAGTTAGAACTTGTTGATTGGTTGGGGTCCAATTTCTGGGACCTTCACTTATTGGAAGAATGGGGAATTTTTATCCCTAGATAATGGAGCAGTGCATATACTCGACCTGCACTCCTTGTATCCTTTATGGGGTTGCTAAATGCTGTGCTCAGCTTTTTCTAACAGCCCTACATACAATGAATGGAGCGTTATATGCGCATGTGACCTGCTACACCATCATGTAATTAGGATAAAAGTTCCGCATTATTGATAGAAACTCTCTCATCGTCCAATGGACGCTGGTGGTCGGACACCCATCAGTCAGCAAGTTACCACTTATCTTTCGGATAAATGAAAATTTGTTCTAACTGAAGAACCCCTTTTTGTTTGGATGACCACTTGTTAGATACATTACTACATTATGTGTTAAAGTGTTACAAATGGTACACTGACGAGCAAAAGGGTAACAATGTTTTGAACTTTTTATTTCTAGGCTCCATATCTCACTATCCAGTACTTCTTTGAGCGTGAGAATACCTTCCTTTTATAGACAATCATCTTGGTTACTTCATACATAAATTTAACTGACAATTTTTTGGCATATGATAAGTTATGCAGATTCTTGTCATGTCACTGCATTATTTCTCTTTTGCTCCTGGTAGTGGAAAAATCTTTTTCTTCTTTTATACCACAAATGACAACCTGTTGTCACATTCCCTTATGGCTCAGTGTGTTGTTAGGTTGGTTCCAAAGCAACAGGTCACTGGTTTAAATCGAGGAGCAGCCATGAAGAGATTTACCTAGAAAAGAGGAACAGCTTCATAGAGCTCATTGATAGTGGTCCCCTGGCCAAGAAAATTGCCAGATAACATCATGTAGGTGCTATGACAGTTGGAAAATGGTTCAAAAGAGGTGAACATCCAGGCAAAATATTGGAATCAACATATCTGTTCATCACAAGGTCTAACACCAAAACGAACAGTGGAGGTGGCTCATATGCATCAAAATAGTGAGATTGCAGACATGCATGTTCCACAAGTCTTGAATACTGGCCCCAAAAAAGTAAAGAAGCCTTGACTACAGTATTGTCAAGAAGTGCTGGCTCGAGTTTGCGAGAAAGTATGAAAAGTGGACAGTAAAAGATTGGAAATGGGTGATTTGGAGCGATGAGACAAAAGTTAATAGACTAGGTTCTGATGGGTGTAAATAGGTCTGGAGCAAACATGGGAAAAAGAGGCTAATGGATTGAGAAATTGAAGGAACTGTCAAGTTCAGTGGAGGATGCTTGATGATATGGGGTTGTTTCACAGCCAGAGGCATTGGATACTTGACCAGGATCATTGGTGGTCTCAATACTGAGCTCTATGTGAGTATTCTACAACATAAGTTACTTTGTACAATCGAGTACTATTGATATGACAGGACAATATACTGCTCCAGCAGGACAACAGGACAACGACCCCAAGCATATGTCGAGATTGGCAAAGAAATAGTTCAATAACAATGAAGTAGAGGATTGTACCCCACAGTCCCTAGACCTCAACCCAATTGAACACTTGTGGGTAGAGTTAAAGAAAAGCTGTATACATACCTAAGTGAGTCGACCAGTATGCACTAACATTGGCAATGTGTAGAAGAGACCTGGGATCAGATTTCCTTCCAGACATGCTTGAATCTGATTGAGAGCATGCCCAGAAGAATTCAGGCGGTGATGAAAGCCAAAGATGGATTTACAAAATACTAACAAAATAATAAAAATTAAAAGTGTTGATGTGCCACCATTCTCTGCCAGTCCAGTAGTAATGACATCCTGATCAGCCATCACCTGGTCTTGTAGCCAGTTAATAGCCTCAGATCTCAGGTAATGGTGATTGTGACGTCATTGCTTCTCATTCAGTGGAGATCATTGGATTGACATTGTTAAAGTGGAGAGATGATTTTGGAGGTAAAGCTTCTTTTATTTTTTTTATCAGGATATTACCCAATTCGTAGCTTTTAATAAAGAGCCGACAAACATTTTAAACATTAAAATAATATTTTTGTACTGTTTTACAGGGATACTTTAACCTTTTTATATAGATAGTTTTCTTTTCAGTGCTTTCATCATAGTAAAATACAGATTTAACAAGACCACATATTGACATTTAATTACTGTGGCTTCTTGTAGTTCACTTGTATTAGAAGGAGTTAGGACAATGGGGCCTTTATTGCAAAAGAGTTTACTGTTGTGAGCTCTTATATGAACAAATTGCCTATCTCAATGGCACTAAGAGATTGACTCTAAGTACTGGTGTGTAGATGACTTGTAGTTCTAGAGGAGCAGTTGACCTTAGGTCATCTGGTACTGCTTGAACTAGACAAGAGAGGATTTCTTTCGGCTGATGAAAGGCAATATTCCATTAGGCCACATATATAGTGTACAAGTTTTAATTCCCTGTATAAGTTTCTAATTTCACCTAACTGGACACAATTTTCACAAGTAATGTGCTTTTATTAAAAGCGGTTGTCCTTTAAATGAATACATTTATTTTTGTGTTGCATCATAAACTGTTCTACGTAATATACTATTAATATATGAATATATGGTAAATACAGAATCCTATTCTAACACTTTGAGGAAGACTACAATTCTATTTACATTTCAAAGCTCAAACATTGAAACTATAATTAGGGATGAGCGAACCTGATGTTCAGTGTTCGTACCGAAGAAACACTTTCCAAAAAAAACAGATTTCGGGTTCAGAGTTTGGCTTCTTTATGTTTGCTGACCACTCACACGAGCATCACTGTGCTTGGGTACCCACAATGCTCAGTGTGTCGCCCTGGGGATAGGGGGTACTCAGATCCGGGCCAAGGGGTCACTTCTGTAGGTATCACGGTGGCGTGACCCGGTCTGTGATCCCAGGCTCCACAACTAAAAAGGGGGATTATGTACAGGGGAATTTGTAAGTCTATGATCCGTGACGCCACCCGTGGTGTGCGGTGAGGTAATGGAGCACCGCCGCTGCCGGTCAAAGGATCCCGGGGATGGTGATGGGCAGCAAGGTGGTGATTTTCCCTCCACGGGTAGGGTGTTGATGTCCTCTGACCCCGGTGTAGTGGATTGGGGAGTGACGGGTGCAGTCCACGGCTTGGACCGGGTGGTGCAGGAGTACTCACAGTATAAAGCAATAACTGACACGAGTCCAGGAATTAACCAAGTTGCTGGTAACTGGTGCCCACAGATGCTGTGAGGACGGGTCCCACACCCGTGTGTGTAATTCAGGTGCTCTTCTCCTGCCTGAGGTCTGTGTCTGCTTTGTACACAGGTCCGGACTGGGTCCCGACAGTCGGCACCAGGGGACACTACCCTCTCCCTGTCCACTTCGGGTCCCACAAGTGGCTGGCCTATTCCTGACGCCCTTACTGCTATTTTTCCTAGCTCCGCACAGGAGCTGCTTCAGACTTCTCTACTCCTGCAGACTGACTACAGCTCAAACTCTGCTCTGCCCTTCCTAAGCTCCGTTTGCCCCCTCCCATTTTCCTGGGGAGGGGGTGAGTAGAGCCCAATTGGCTGGTGTGTATCTGTGTGGGAAACTCCCCAAGGGAGAGTGAGATCTGCACCAAAAAGATGGATGCAGACCTCTGTGACACCCTGGTTTTGCCAGGACGGCACACTCAGCAGTGTGAGCTTCTTGCAGTGTTTGAACGGCTCGCACTGGGGGTAACAATAGTATGATCAGAGGTAGTGTGCACCAAACAAATAAAGTAGAAGAACCCCTTCCACCCTCACCGGACGTGATCTCTTTATGGCTGGCTGAATGTGGGCGGAGACCCAAACTGCCCAATCAGTGATTTCCAATGGGGTTCAAGTCAAGTTCGGGTCCCAAACTGAACTTTAGCTAAAGTCGGACTCAACCCGCTGAACCAAACTTCCATGGGTTCGCTCATCTCTAGCTATAATCAATCCCCATACAAATGTAAGATGCTGCTCAGTTCACTTGAGCATGCATTGGTCCTGAATACAGACAGGAAAATAAACCACTGCCAGACACTTTTGGAAATGACTTATATTGGCGAATATAGTACTCAGGGTGAATGCCATATTTATGAAGCCTATGGATCACTTTTAACTTTACATCCAATTGAATAGGAAAAAGTGTGTAGGGCTTAAGAGTTATGAGTCTATTGGACTTATTAATGACGATTTTCTACTTTTTTTTTTAATAGCTCAATCAGCTAGCATTCATTACTTTAGAAATCTTTTCCCATTAACACCCAGTCAATTGATTTTAATAGAGAAGGAGAAAAGTCAATGACATACATTTGTAGCAACAGTTTATTTTCTGGGAATCACTAAGACCAAGATAGCAGGACAGCAGACAAAAAAACAGATAGCACAGAGTAAGCAGAGCCAGGATTGTGGATACACATACAAACAGTAGGTATATTACAATAAGAAAGCAGATAATCACAGGTATGCAGTCTGGTGTCTTATGGCAAGAAAATGGTTAAACACAACTCAAACCGCGAAGTACACTGGGCTGAGCTTGGAAATATCTGTGGTTATAGTATGGAAGTCAGGAGAAGCTGAGGAGATGACAAACACATGGCTGGAGGTACCTGAAAAAAGGGCGGTGGTCCAGCACCTAAAATATATTTTCTATCTTTACCCCCTAACCACATCGGTAATTATCTTTTTCATAAAATTCCCTACACTTCTTATTCCTAAAAGCTTTTTTTTACTGCACTTCCTGTGACGTTTCGTTTGAGAAGAGTCTAAAAAGTGACTTCACGGGAGGCTGCAGCTGCACTCATCCCTCACTGCATCCATCACTCCTCCTGGAACAGGATGTCACCAGGTGGCAGCGCTTCAGTTGCTTACTAGTTTCTTACATCACCGCCCCTGAGGATATACTGGATCCTGGATAATGGGTGATGGACGCTGTGGCCGAGATTAGTGGAGCGCCATGCTACTTCTCTCTCTGCTGCTGATTCCATTGCGTTTGTGAAAGATGTTGGCAGGGGGCAGTGCTTAATGCAGTGAGTGACTCCAGCACCGCCCCACAGCCTCTAGCACTACTCTCAAATGAAGCGTCGTAAGGTGGTGGTGCTAAAAGTAGCGAGTGAAACCCGCGCCATCCCCTAATGATGCTTCATTTGAGAGCAGTGCTAGAGGGTGGGGCGGCACTGATGTCACTCACTGCATCTACCACTGACCCCTGCCGACATCTTTTATGCAAGCAATGTAAATGGTGTCAGAGAGAGGAGTAGCATGCTGGTTCTTCAATAACCTCGGCCACAGCATCCATCGCCCAATATCCACAATCTAGGACGTCCTCAGGGGGTAGCGATGCAAGAAACTAGTAAGTAACCCCTGGTGACATTTTGTTACAGGAGGGGCGATGGATTCTAAAGAGAGTGACTGCAGCTCCAGCCTCCTGTGATATCATGTTTGAGACTTCTCTCAAATGAAACATCACAGGAAATGTAGCAGTAAAAAACACTGTTTGGGATTAGCTAGATAGGGAGTAATGTAGGGATTGTATAATAAATATAATTACAAAAGCGGTTAGGGGGTAAAGATACAAAATACATTTTAGTTGTTGGACCAACTCTTTAATACTCAAGCACCTGTCCTCTGAACTTAAAAGGCCTATGGACATGATGTCTGACGAGTTCTCCAGGTTATCTAAGAAACCTAGTGTGGATATCTCCAAAGGAAAGTGTCTATAGGAAAGAGGAACTAGGTCCGGCACTTGCGCCAGAACTGGTAAAGTAGTAGAACATGTGCAGCCAGCCTAACAATGTAATAAAATATGAAGTTCAATTGAGATGAACTTGTCCACCTGTACTATGGATGCCAGTCCTGGCCTGACGTCTGGTCTTAAGACCTAAACTATCAGTTTTATGAGGATTTATAAACCTGTCTCTAGATTCCTGGTTGGGAATTGCATCTATAAAATGGGCACACAATTGCATCCATAATAAGCTGGCCAGTGCCATGTATGACTAATAAATTGAGAAGCAGTTCCCGGCAGAAAACTTTGGATGTCCTCTAGATCTGAGAAGCATAAGGGAACATGGAAAAGCCATACACAGATGAGCCTGAATATAACACTGAGCCATTGTTAGGACCTTGTATGAAGATATGTATTTGCATTTACTGTATGTACTGTTCAACTGTATTTTAGATGATAAAAAAGATTAATCATGTAGGAAAAGGCCAATTATTTTCTCAATTAGCCGTGTACTGCCATTTGTTATTTGTACTTGGGAGAAGAGAGGTCTTCTTAATCTTTTTAAGGGGCAGTTTTAAAAAGTTTCTCAACTTTTTTTTCTGTTGCAAAAGCACCTGCAGGTCTTTGCAAAATAATCTATGAATCACTATGTCTGTCATCCACTTATTGTCCTGTGTAGTGCACTCCACACTGGAACTAATCAACTGCCGTGAATGAACCATCGCTTGCAAGCTGAATTCCTAAACCTCCTGAAGTATTTAGAAATGAGAAAAAAAAATCCTATGATTTGTTTCACATTCCAGATCTACTTTTAGATACAGAATAGATAGCTAACAGGACAGTTGTCAGATGTATCTTTCAATGCCGAGGAGAAAAAAACCCAAAAATAAATATATATATATATATATATATATATATATATATATATATATATATATATATATATATATATATACTGTATATATATATATATATATATATATATATATATATATATAAATAAAAACTGCATATATATATATATATATATATATACATACACAGGGAATCTGTCATCCCCTTTGCCCGTTTTAAAGGGAGGTGTCGTTCAAAAAAATGTCAATAAGTGAAAAAATGTAAATATTAATGTTTTAATGTTTTGTTTAAATATTATTATTCGTTTTTAATTGAGCAAAATATAAAAAAAAATAAAAAGTTTGATATTTTCCACTAGGGGGAGCAGCTGCTGAAATCCTACAGAAATCCTACTGTAGAAATAGCCTGGATTACAGCTGCAGTAAAAGTGGGCAGAATCTGCACTCCTGTGTGTGATGTCACCTCCCCCTCCCAATCTGGATGTTTCCAACAGGATAAGGGAAGGTGAAGTGTAGGGACACAGTGTGGAGCCATTTTGTTGGTGACCACAAATGTCTAAAGTGTCACCATGGATAGCTGCATAGTGCTCCCCACATAGGGCTCAGCACACCCCAGTCCAGCAATTCTCTGCCGCATGCACACCCAGCCACAATGTTCTGCCACATGCACGTCTGCAATGCTCTGCCGCACACACAATGCTCTGCCACACGCATGCCTACAATGCTCTGCCAAATGCACACACACAATGCTCTGCCACATGCACGCCTGCAATGCTCTGCCACATATACGCCCACAATGTTTTGCCACATGCACGCCTGCAATGCTCTGCCACATGTACACCCGCAATGCTCTGCCACATGCACACACACGTACTGTACAATACTCTGCCACATGCATGCACACAATGCTGTGCCACACGCACGCCCACACACAATGCTCTGCCATTCGCCCGCTCGCATTACTCTGCCACACGCACGCACACAGTGTGTGTGTGTGTACAGTGTGTATATACTGTGTGTGACTGAGTAGCATGAGGTAGGCAGAGCCAGTGTGTGTATATACTATATACTGTGTGTATATACTGTGTGTATAACCGAGCAGCATGAGGGCAGTGGAGTCAGTGTGTGTATATACTATATACTGTGAGTACTGTGTGTACATTCTGTGTGTATGACCGAGCAGCATGAGGGCAGCGGAGCCAGTGTGTGTATATACCATATGCCATGTGGACTGTGTGTATATAGTGTGTGTGTGACCGAGCAGCATGAGGGAGGCGAAGCCAGTGTGTGTATATACTACATAACGTGTTTACTGTGTGTGTGACTGAACAGCATGAGGGCAGCGGAGCCAGTGTGTGTATATACTATATACTGTGTGTACTGTGTGTATATAGTGTGTGTGTGACCGAGCAGCATGAGGGAAGTGGAGCCAGTGTGTGTATATACTATATACTGTGTATACTGTGTGTATATACTGTGTGTGTGACTGAGCAGCATGAGGGAGGTGGAGCCAGTGTGTGTATATACTATATACCGTGTGTATATACTATATACCGTGTGTACAGTGTGCATATACTGTGTGCACTGTGTATATATACTGTGTGTGTGACCGAGCACCAAGTATGAGGGCGGCTGCGGCAAAGAGAGGGGGGTGAGGGAAGCGGCGGCGCGGGGGGTATGGGGGCCGTCAATGGAGATGGCAGTAGCGGCCGAGGGGGGCGCCGGTACTCACACAGGCCGACAAATGACAGGCCGGGGGAAGAGTGGGGGGTGTCATTGGGAACAGTAGTGGCTGGGGGAGGGGCATCGGTACTAACACAGGCCGACAGGTGACAGCCAGGGTGGAGAACGGGGGGGTGTCATTGGAGACGGTAGCAGCGAGGCAGGGGAGAGGCATCGGTACTCACACATCCCAAGCAGGTGACGTTGGGAAAGTGCAGCTCACAGTATACGCTGTGTGTGTGCTCCACAAGGATGGCGCCGATCTCCTCCCTCTGCTGTGATCTGGACAGCCTAGGAGGCGCGTCCAGGTCACAGCAGGGAGCTGTCCTGTATTAAGTATAGGTCGGAGCCCGACTATCAGAGTCTATGCCCTGGGGGCTGCCATAAAAGAGGTGAGTAACTGTCGTTAAAAACCCCAAACTCAATGATGGCAGCCCCCAGTGCTTCAGTTAAACTAGAATTAACTAAAAACTAAATAAACAGTGAGTTTAATTTTGTATTAAAAATACTTGATTTCATAATCAATAATATTAGTACAAAAATAAAAAATGAGGCACCTTCCCTTTAAGCTATTACTATGGGCATACAGGTATGTTGAAAGTAGACGTACCTGCATGCCTCATAGCAGATGCCTTGTTCCACAAATATTACTTTAGACTGCTATATTGAAATTAGTCTACTAGGCTACTGGGTGTTGTGCTTCGGCTACTGGGTGGTTGCTTCCCTGTAATAAATCTCCATCTCCCTGCTTCATTATCCTTCCTGTCACCTCCTCTCAGTGTCATAGTATCACAGCTGGAAAACCCGCGCGTGCGCAGTAGACTATTCTTCAGACTGTGTTCATTCACCCCCCATTCTACTGCGCATGCGCTGCGGAGTCAGCTCCACTTCCGTTATCGGTGTGCTGTTCTAAGTTATCCTCCCGACTTCCTGCCTGCGGGTTGGCGGGTAGACAGACATACACACACACATACCTTGGCGATTTTACAGACAGGATCTCGGGAGGACAACTTAGAACTGTGCACCAATAACTGAAGTGGAGCTTACTCATCAGCCCATGCGCAGTAGATTCAATGAGGGTGAATGAACGCAGGCTGAAGAACATTCTCCTGTGTACCCGTGGGATTTGCCAGCTGTGACGCTGTGACTGTGACACTGAGAGGAGGTGACAGGAAGAATAATGAAGCAGGGAGGCAGGGATTTCTTCCAGGGAAGCAACTGCCCAGTAGCCGAAGCACAACACCCAGTAGGCTAATTTGCATATAGCAATCTAAAGTAATATTTGTGGAACAAGGCATCTGCTATGAGGCTTACAGGTAAGACTGCTTTCACCATCCTATTCCCTGTATGCCCATAGTAATAGCTTAAAACGATCTTCTTTGTAGGGTTCGTTACTGTGTTTTCAATAGCCATCTCTCCATTTATGACCTCTGATGTCCGGTGATGTCACGTCAACTGAGGCGGGCCCCAGTCTCCCTGAGTGACATGGCTGTGGGAGGCGTTTCACCTCTCATCACAGCCCAGCATCGCTCCTGCTTGCAGCACTCTGCAATGAAGCAGAAAGCACGGAAGATGCTGGGCTGTGATGAGTGGGGAAACGTCATCCACAGATCAGTCACTCAGGAAGATTGTAGCCCACCTCAATTGACGTGACATCACTGGACATCAGAGGTCACGGATCCCGGGGGTCACACGAAGGCGGTGAGCGGATCATAATAGCGCCGCCACAGGCACTAATGACAACACAAGGTGTTTGAGAGAAGCCTTGTTTCTCAACATTATATCGATGTGGCCAGTAATGAATACAGGTGAACCACCCCTTTAAGTGTATCACCTTTTCATTTTCTCTAAAAAAAATGGTTCATTATACGAACGAAGTGTACTCACTTTGGCAATACTTACATGCTGAACTACATTAGGGGAGACAATACTTGTGTCAGTAAATTACCCTTGGATTAATGCAAATACAATATTCTAATGTTACATGAAAACCAATCTTTTGTGTGATTTTTATTACAGAAATGTTTCCTTAAACAGCAAAGTAATAAGCAGCAGGGAAAATTTCTCTTGAACGTCTAGTCATAGTTTATTGGAGCAGGAAAATAAGACTTACTGAGGCACTCTGCGAGTGGCAAAGTCATTCATTGCACTCAATCATAACAGGTAGAACCGATGGAAATGAATATTTTCTGATGTTAAATTACTGCTGGCATATGTAGGAGAAAAGAAATGAAATGGAGTTATGCAGCTGGCTTTGAAATGCCACAATTTATATTTTGTCATTGTTCAACATTTTTATGTCTATTGCTAAGTTCATTTACTCTCATTCCGCAGGTAAAATTATGTTTGATAGTTTCATGTTAAATAACCAGATTGTAAATCAAACATGTGCTCGGCTTCAACAACTTTTTTTTTTTTTATTAAATTGATCCATAAAATGTTAATGTTTCTTGTATAGTGAAAGAATCTTAATTAAGGCTTTATTTTCAACATTTTGCAAACAGATGTTGCAAAGTAAAGTAAGATTTAATAATGACAGCTTGCAAGGGAAAGAAAAAGTCAGACTGCAGACTGTGTTTGATGGTAAAACTAAATTCCTCCAGTTCTCAACAAACCAGATCGGCAGGTGGAGCTTTCATTATGTCAATTAATGGGAATGGAAAAAAGAATAGCAGGTCACGAAATGTGCTACTGGTGCTGACGATAGGGCTCATTCTGTAAAAAATGGTTCTCTGGCATCAGAAGTAGTAAAGCCATCTGTCTGTATGGGCTATGCAGTGGGCCTATTCAGTACCTCTGTGAGGTAAGAAGGGCCAATATGGTAGAAGATAAAGTACCCATGGTTCTTTTAAAGGGAACTTGTCAGGTACAATATGCACTCAGAACCACGACCAGTTCTGGGTGCATATTTCTAATCTCTGCCTATCTGTCCCAGCCTATGGTAGCATAGATAAAGGAATCTTTAGAAAAAGTATGTCCAAAGATCACATATGATATACTAATGAGGCCAGGGACTAGTCGCAAGGGCGTTACTTCCCTTGGCTAGTCAGCCCACTTAGCATGTAAGCAAACAACAAAAGAAGAAAGTCCCGCACGACAGAGCGTTTACCTTATGGGGTGTCACACAAGCATGGGAATCAGCTCAGGCACTCCGTGATCCCAGCTAGGAGGTGTACGTCTGATCAGGTAGAGAATTCCATACACAGTCCATAAGAGAGATGAAACCGCACTCTTCGGAATATGCCAATTGATCTTCTTTATTAAATTACTGGTGCATAGTAAAAAGCAGGAGAGGAGCTAGGTGCAGGCCCCCTCACGGACGACGTCCGTTTCGCGTTTAATCACGTTTCCACTTAGCATGTAAGCATGCCCCTGTGGGCATTCTAGCATGCTAATGAATGTGCAGCATCAGAGGATGATCACACTCACCTCTCTGCTGCCATCGCATGCAACTCCTCGATTTCGGCTCAGTGCGCATGATCCTGAATGACTTGTGGACGGGCTTACATGCTAACGGGGCCGACTAGCCAAGGGAAATAATGCCGTGCGACTAGCCACTGACTGCATTAGCATATTATATGAGAACTTTAGAAATTATTTTTTTTTTTTTTTAAAGATCTCTTTATCTATGCTACTATAGGCTGGGACAGATAGGCAGGGATTACTATTATGCACCCAGAAATGCTTGTAGTTCCGGGTGCATATTGCACCTGACAGGTTCCCTTTAAACTTTCCTTTAGGGCTCATTCATCAGTGATTTTTCTTGGATGCAGAAATACAGTTCAGTTTTCATCAATATTTTGGATAATATATTCATCAGATCAAATTTGAATCATATTTTCTGTCATACACACATGAAAATTACACAAAACTAGGATACAACTATGATGGCACCCAAGTGCTGTCCAATTTTTTCCACAGACCCACAGAATGACTTTGGTGAGTTTCATCCATGACTCAGATCAAAGTTGGACATGTCTCCACTCAGTCCGCAGATAAAGGTGGACATGTGAACAGCCCCATAAACTATAATGTGGATAGAACTCGTAAGTGAATAACTGACATCTGTATGAGCCTTTACAGAGCCCTGGGGATGGAGGGAATTATCACTCTTTTGGAATCAAAACGTTGCAGAATTTTGTACAAGTTGTATTTGCATAAAACATTTTCAAATTTTTGCCGTTTTGTATCTGTGCCTTCATATTTCTTAAAAGTGGACTTGGCGTAGTAAATAAGACAATGTTAATCACTGGACGATTACTATAATGTGTTTCAGAAAAGTGGTGAACATTGAACAATCTATATCAGCTCACAGCTGTATTTATTTTCTGGTGCATTGACGACCAAAAGATGCACAGCTTTATAAACTTGGTGCGCCTTGCTCCTGCGGGCTAATGGCTCAAAACTGACTTATTAAATGCCAGCCTTGATAAATTCCCTCCTCTTTGTGCAGCTGTACAGGCTTGTGCATATTATGGCTAGATTTGCAGATATCTTTTCATTGTACAAGATAATAGCCACATATCTTAAAGCGAAGCTATCACCAGGTTTTTCCCATATAAACTGCTGCCACCACCAGTGAGCCCCTATATACAGCATTTTAGAATACTGTATATGTTCCCAAACCGATCTGTATAGCATAAAAAAGATCTTTTAATACTCACCTGCGGGGAAGTCTGGTCCGATGGGCATTGCTGATCTTAATCTTGTGTCTCCTCTCTTCTAGCGATCGCCATCCTCTTTCTCTGCTTCGTCTGGATAATGAGTCTTTTTTTTTTTAAAATTCTTTATTTAACAATAAACATGGAATCACACCAATCTGAGTCAATTACGATACAATTCCCAACCAGTACATGACAATGTATAACAGAGTAGCTGCGACACGAGAAAATTTTCAACAATGAGACCTTTCCATGTTTACCAAAAGTTTTATATAGCGGGAATACCAGTTTAAGAAGAGAAGAAAATAAAAACAAAAAAGAGGAAAAGCAAAGCGAGAGAGAAAAAAAAAAAAAAAAACAAAAAACGAGTCAGACAAGAAAGATTTAGCGAGAAATGGGAGGAAAAGGGGGAACATAGGGGGAACGAGGTGGGGAAGGGGAATACACTGGGACACGAACAAACACAAAGCAGGGATCCACCCTCTCAGAGTAACTTCTTCCCACGGCGTCCACGGGTCCCCCCTTCAATCTGGGGGGATCCATGTGCCGTATTCGTTAGAATATTTAAACTCGATCCATGGGAACCAAGTCTTGTAAAAAGCCTCATGTCTATCGTGGACAGACGCTGTCAGGTCCTCCATATACAGCAGTTCGTTTACCCTACTTGCCCACATCGATAATGTCGGCGGGGAGGGGGATCTCCATCTCAGAGGAATGCACGTCCTAGCGGCCATCACCAGAAAGCTTAACAGAGACCCTTTGTACGCACGGACAGAGGACTCAGATAGTTGGAGCAGGAAGAGTTCCGGGCCCAGGGTCTGCGTGTATCCAGTCACATGCCTGATCACTCCCCGTACCCCCTCCCAAAACTGCTGTAGCCCCGGGCATTCCCAGAAAGTGTGTAGGAAGCTTCCCTCCCCTGTGCCACATCTCCAACACCCCGGATCTACCGCGGGGAACATCCTGTGAAGTTTTGTTGGGACCCTATACCATCTGGAAATGCATTTATAATTGGCTTCTTGAAGTTTTGAACTGATGGAAGCTTTGTGAGTAATGGACAGAACCTTGTTCCTCTGCGTGGCCGAAAGTGTGAGGCCCAGGTCAGATTCCCACTGCAGGAGGAATCTAGGAGGTGACAGATCCGAGGAGTTGACCAGCATGGAGTGTGAGATGGAGAGTGAGTGTCTAAGGGTCCCCCCCTCCATACATAGCTTCTCGAAATCCGTAAGGGGTCTATCAAACTGACTGTAGTCCGGTAGAGAGCACAGAAAATGTCGAAGCTGCATGGAACGCCACAGGCCCAGCGGTCCGGGAACCCGGAAATTCCGGAGTTCCTCGGCCGTTGGCCAGTGCCCCTCGACCCCAATTTGGCAAGCCCGAAATCTATTTCTGGAGATCCATAGGCGAAACACCGGATCAGAAAGACCCGGGGAGAAATCTGGGTTGCCAACGATCGGGGAAAGGGGGGAGGGTAAAGGAATCAGAGATCTCCGGACCCCCTCCTGTGAGCAGCAGGAAAGCGTAGCACCAATCGTGGGGTGAGTCCTAAGTCCTGTACTAAGTGGGGAATTCACCCATGGGAGCGCCGCTAATGGAATATCAGTGAAGCTCTGCTCCACCGACACCCAGGGTTTGGCCTTGGAGTGCCTACACCAGTCCACCACTCTGGCTAAATGTGTGGCTACATAGTAAGATTTGAGATCCGGGAGGCCCAGCCCACCCCGGATTCTAGGTCTGCACAACAGCGACCGTGCCAACCTCGCCGGCTTGTTTGCCCACAGAAACTTAGTTTGCATATACGAAACTTCTCTAAAGAAAGACTTGGGTATCCCAATTGGCAGGGTCTGAAGAAGATACAGCAATCTTGGGAAGATATTCATCTTCAGAATCGCTGACCGTCCAAACCATGTGAACGTGCCCCTTGACCAGGTTTTACAATCTTCTTTTATGTTTTGGAGAAGAGGGGTAAAGTTCAACTTGAATAAGGAGCTCACATCTGCTGACAATTTGAGCCCCAGATATCGCATATACTGCGGGGCCCATTGAAAGTCAAAGGCTCCCCGCAGCTGCGAAACTACTCCCATGGGGAGGTTAACGCTCAGTGCCTCCGATTTAGACAAGTTGATCTTAAAGTTCGAGAGTGTGGAGTATCGTTTAAATTCCTGCATTAGCGCAGGGACCGATGTGATTGGGTCTGTGATGAAAAATAATAGGTCGTCTGCAAAGGCCGCTATTTTATGGGTCACACTACCTATCTTGGGGCCTTTGATGCTTGAGTTTGTCCGAATGTGTCGCAGCAGGGGTTCTAGTGTGAGTATGAAGATTAATGGGGAGAGAGGACAGCCCTGCCGCGTGCCATTGGCTATTGGGAATCTATCTGACAGCACCCCGTTAACCCGTATGCAGGCCGACGGTGAATTATAGAGAGATCCTATCCATCTGAGCATGTTGCCCCCCAGTCCCAGAGAGGTTAGGACCCCGTTCAAAAACATCCAGCCGACCCGGTCGAACGCCTTTTCGGCATCTGTGGACAACAGCATAAGCGAACCACCCCCCGACCTAGCCCTGTGGATCAAGTTGATGGCCCTCGTGGTGTTATCTCTGGCCTCCCTGCCCAACATGAAACCCGCCTGATCTGCATGGACTATATCCCCTAACAGAGGGGACAGCCGATCAGCTAGGATCTTAGCAAACAACTTTAAGTCCACGTTCAGCAGGGAGATCGGACGATAGTTGGCACAACAGGTGGGGTCCCTCCCCTCCTTGGGAATGACCACGATGTTAGCCGCAAGGGAGTCTCTAGGTAATGGAGAGGATGTGCACGCTGAGATGTTATTGAATGCTGCCAAAAAATGAGGAGATAGAATAGGACTTAACCTCTTGTAGTAAGACAGCGGAAGTCCATCTGGACCCGGTGCCTTACCCGCGGGGGATGCTTTGAGGACCAAAGCAAATTCCGTTTCTGTAATCGGAGCCTCCAGTATCTCTATGTCGTCTGGTCTAATCCTCGGGAGGCCTGAGGATCTTATGTATTCCTGGATGCGATCCCTAGCTATCTTCCTATCGTCCTCCGTCCGAGTGTCATCAATGGAGTACAGGGCAATGTAGTAATCCCTAAATGCTGAAGCTATGTCAACCGGAAGTGAGGCCCTCCCCCCTGATTGCTTCTGTATATGGGGGACATATCCCCTCAGCCTCTGGGTCCGCAAAGCCCTGGCCAAGGTCCTACTGTTTTTGTTACCGAATTCGTAAAAATGTCTCCGGCAGCGCGCTAGCGAAGCCTTGGCTTTATTAGAGAGTAACGATTTCAGCTTTTCTCTTTTTTGAATGAGAAGGGTTTTGGCACCGTCGTCTAACCGGTCTTTGTGGATCCTCTCCAGAGCGTGAATGTCAACTAGTAAAGATTCCATCTCCGCATTCCTCTCCCGCTTCATACGGGCTCCATGTTTTATAAACAGTCCTCTGACTACGCATTTGTGAGCTTCCCACGTTACGGCGGGTGTGGTATCACCCCCCGCGCAGAGGTCAAAATATTCTTTCACCGCAGTCTGTACCTCCTGCATAGTCATCTGATCTGCCAGGAGCGAAGTATTCAATGTCCACTGGCCTTGTTTGATGATCGGGCACGTCAGGGAAACACTAAGGATTATCAAGGCGTGGTCAGCAAACACTATTTCGTCTATTTCGGCGTCCAGCATGCGGTGTAGGTCTCTGTGTCTAACAAAGAAGTGGTCTAGTCTTGAGTAAGAGTCATGAACCGCGGAGTAAAATGAGTAGTCCCTGTCTGCCGGATGCAGCGACCTCCATGTATCTACTAACTGGTGTTCGTGTAAACCCCGTCTGATCCGACTGTGAACGGCCCTGGGCAAGCTAGAAATCTCCCTAGAAGTATCCACCTCTGGGTCCATAACAAAGTTAAAGTCCCCTCCCATTATCAATGTGCCCTCTGAAAACTCGTCCAGGGTGTTCAAGAATCTCAACAGGGCGCCACACTGTCCCGTGTTGGGTAGGTAGAGGGCCGCAAAAGTGAAGACCTGAGACTGGATCCGCCCCTTTATTAGGATCTGTCTCCCCTCTTTGTCCGTGCTGACCTCTATCAGCTCCCATGGCAGAGAGCTCGCAATTAGGATGCTGGTCCCCCTGGACCGCGAGTCAGGAGATGGGGAATGATAGACCGTAGAATATCTCCGGTCTGAAAGCTTGTAAGGTTTGTCTAAACAGTAATGCGTTTCCTGTAGAAAGATTACCTGAAGTCGCCTTCTCCACAACAAATTCATGAGGATTGAACGTTTCTCTGGGCTGTGAAGGCCCTTGACGTTTAGGGATCCCACTCTTAGGTCAGGTCTGGATGACTGCTTCATGTCGGTGATGAGGGCCTACGAATAGACGATAAGGGGAAGACAAACACACACACCACCAGGAAGGACTCTGAGGGAGGAGGGAAGAGGGGGAAGGAAGGAAGAAAGCTGGAGACTGTGAAAGGAAACGGGAGTAGGGAGAGAGGAAAAGAGGGGAAGTTAGAAACGAAAGGAAAAAAGAAAAGGGGAGAACAAAGAAGCAACAAGAAAGAGGAAAAAGAATAGACAGCTCACGAGGAGCTCGCAGACCTATGGACCAGCCCTAGGCCTACTAGGGTACTATCAGCGGGGTCGAGTATGAACACTCATGTGTTACCCCCCCACCCACCACCCTTAAGTTATCTGACTACCGCCCCCCTGCAAATGCTGAGGCGAAACAAATATTAAACTCTGACGGCCTCTCCTCCGTCATCCCCCAAACCATGCAACGCCCAAAGACCCCCCCCAGCGAGGCGAAGAGGGGTGCAACAACACATGCCCCTCCCAAAATGATAGGCCACAGTCCCTTTCCAACATAAATAGGCACCGTTTAACCTCTCCTGGAACTAGACACAGTGCCAGGTTGACTTTTCAGCCCCATCCCCCTGATGTCGACGGTGTTGAATCCTTTTCTCTCCTCCGCGTCGGGGGGCCCATGGACTCCCAGGATAGCCAATCAGGGATGTTAAAGACAGGCAGTTCCAAAAACTTGAACAGACCTGGCAACTCCGCAGGGCGTCTCAGCAAGAATGTAGATGGGCCCTTCCGGACAATGAGGTGGAACGGGTGCCCCCATCGATACGAGGCGTTCACCTCTTTGATTTTTGCCAATAACGGATGAAGCTGACGCCTCATGTAGAGCGTGCGACTGGAAACGTCAGGGAAGAGTTTGATAGTCGCCCCCTCCATCTTCACCGGTCCGAACTCCCAGGCCTTCCTCAGGATCTGTTCTTTATCCGTATAATAATGTAAGCGGCAAAGGACATCTCTTGCAATGGAGGGATTGGCTCCTTGGAAGGATCTAGCAACTCTGTGGACTCTGTCACATAGGTACGTAGCATCCGTTGGTCTGGCGGTGACTATATTAAATATTTCTTGCACTTTATGGCGGAGAGTCTCTGCCGGCCAGCCCTCTGGGACACCCTTTAATCTTATATTGTTTCGGCGACTTCTGTTCTCTTGGTCATCTAACAGTAATGCCATGTCCCTGGATTGGTTATTATATTTCTCACAGTCCTTTTCCAGGCGAGATACTCTGCTTTCCAAGGACTCCTGATCTTGCTCAGTGGCCGTGACTCTATCTCCTAGGACCTCTATCTCCTCTCTCACTGAAGCAATGGCTTGCTGGTGGGACTGCTCAATTCTGCGGACTAGGGCATCCAGGTCACTCTTGCTGGGGAGGGCCAGGATGAGCTCCCTCAGTGCCTGAAGGTCTTGCGTGGCCTGGGGGTGGTGTGCCTGCAGTGCAGAGTTGGGTGGGCTGCCCAGGAGGGGACCCTCCTCGAGGGGGGAAACCGCCGGATTATCCCCTCCATGCGATCCCTCAAGCAGGGGCACAGGACATCTCTCCCTCTCTGGACTCTGGGGCGGCACAGACCGAGGCCCCGCCAGCGTCCCTCCACTCAGGGCCCCCTCCCCACTGCTTTGGGTCACCTCACCTTCCTCCATGTGGAGCCGCACCTCCCCCATCGCTGACCTGTGTGCCACGCTGCAGACCTGCTCTCTGCCGCCTTCCTTATCTGTCTGCGAGGACCCACACGCCGCTCCAGCTCCCGGCTCCACTTCCACCTGCCGTCTCGCTCCTGTGGCTGCTGGCTGCTCCCGGGCCGCTGAGCCTGGGGATTCCCCTCCTGGAGGACGCTTTGTGGGGGACGGCGCCATCTTGCCGCCGCTGCTCGCCGCTCGCTTCAGGGCAGGAGAGGGCCCACTGAGGAACCGCTCCATCCTCCCTCCTGCTTTCTGGATCACCGGATCGGGGCCCGCGGTGAGTACTGCCTGGGGCTTCCTTTTGGGAGGCATTAGTCGGCGGAGAGGCCGAGATATATCAGAATTTAGGCGGTGGGTGTAGGAGCTCTGCAAGGAAACGTCCTCACACCATCATGTCCAGGCCACGCCCCCTGGATAATGAGTCTTAACATCCACACAGTGTCCTCCATTGTGCTCCTGCGCACGTACACTTCTCTCTGCCCTTCTGAGGGCAGATGAAAGTATTGTAATGCGCATGCTCAGGTGTTCTTTGACCTTTCCCCACGCCTGCATATTATAGTACTTTGTCCATCCACATGAAACAGGGAAAGAGGACGGCGATTTCAAGCAGAGAGGAGGTGCTGGGTCAAGAATAGCGACGCTCATCAGACCGGACCGCTTCGCAGATGAGTATTATAAAAGGTCTTTTTTATGTTATACAGATCGGCTTGGGCTCTTATATACAGTATTCTAGAATGCCGTACATAGGAGCTTACTGGTGGTGGCCGCAGTTATATGGAAAAAATCTGGTGAATCTTGACCACCAAAAATAAAACCTCCAAAATATTTGCATGCCCTCCACCCTCAGAGAAGCTGCACAAATATGATTGGCTTGCGTCTTTTCATAGAATTGCTCTGGCGCGACACATATCACCATGTAAGCCCAGCTTAAATCTCTATATTAAATTATTTAGATTTGATTTGAGTCTTCAGTTCAGCATGGGAGTGTAGACACAGAGAAGAACCTACAAATATCTTAATCCACTGGTGGAGGCAGACAGAAGTGTGCCCCTGTGCAAGAACGATATATGGGTCTTTTTTAGTCCAATAACTCATTAAAATGCACTATTTCCCCTACTTTGGAGATAGAAATGGGTCACCTCACCTTTTGGGCCCCCATACAGCTGCACAGGTTCCACCAACGATATGTTGGCCCCTGTCTTAATAATTTTCAATGCAATCAGCTGCCAGTATGATCTTTTTAGGACCCGTCACCAGCTTGCAGAACATAAAAAAGTTGAAATTACTGTTCCTGTAGTGGTCTAGAGGAAATGTAATGTCAGGTTTACGTTAATCTCCTGACTAAACTATTCCTCAAGCAATTGAGCTTGCGACATTACATTAGGAGCTAATACCGAAATATCAGATATGTTCCCTGCTCACAACTTTCAAGACATATCCATTGCTGTCATGATATATCACAATTTTTTAAGGAATAACTGTGACACCTATATGTGTCACCAGGCCTTTAGCCTGAACTAGAAGTCAGTTCAAACTATAAAACTACAGTAGATATCAAGGTGATGGGATTGTCCGAAGAAGTCCTACATCTAAATAAGTTAGTGCACATTGATGAGCCCTGCTGTATACAAGGTAAGGCTTGGATCACATGATGGTATGGCATCAGATGCGAGTGCATCGGATGCGATATGTTAATGATCCTCGGCTCCCGCTGAGCTTCCAGTGTGAACCGAGTGTCATGCAACTGTTATCCAATCCTGCAATCTGATCACAGCTGCGGAGGTAAGTGCGGGCGCTGCAGAGAAGAGGGAGGTATTAATCTCCCCATCTGCTACATTGTCAGCTGATGCGATTATCGTACTGCACTCCGGTGTCATCGGAGTGCAGTCCGATGTTTCACTCGTGCCCATAGACTTGTATGGGTGAGAGTGACATGGCTCTCGCTGACAATCGCAGCATGCTGTGACTTTTCTCTCATCCAGAATTTGGGTAAGAAAAAAGCTGACCACCTGCTGTCCCTCATTGAATAACACTGGTCCAAGAGCAATGCGAGATTTTCCATATTGCACTTGTCCAAGTCATATGCTTGTTTGAGCGTACCCTAAAGATGTATAAGTGCACATACAATGCATTGCAGGCTGTAATGAGCATTAGGTAGAATTATACAGAGCATATTAGATTACTGTGTAATGTAACAAGCAATGGAGGGTGTAATGGTCCGTAGACTGAATGGTGGAATATGAAGAGCTCTGTTGATTGTAAAGCTGTTACTATAGCTGAGCAGCACATAGTGTGCACTGCTGGGTATAATGCAATCATTATGTTATTTATTAACAGTAAAACAAAGTAAAGTTTTCATCACACTTTAGAAAAATTCACTTTTCCATTTAGATGTTTCCACAAATTGCAGAAATTCTTCATTACCAAAACAATTTGATTAATTAATGGTGCCCTGTTGACAGATGTTCCTGATTTGCAGGAACATGCAATGTTTTTCAAAGATTTGTCTCTGGTACATGATAGATTTCCTTTAAGAGAACTTGTATCCATGCCATGGGCTTTATTTCCTGTTTTATGCATATTTTGAGAGACTCTGAACCTAGACAGGGCTTTAGAAATGTCAACACTTAGGTATTTCCTTTGAGTGTCACTGATACGCACTTTATTCTAATATGGATTGGCATCGCGGACCTCAATAACCCTCAATGTAGAGATTCTTGCTCTAAGTTATAAGTAACGACACTGTACCGTTTCGGCAGGGAAAGGGTTAGGGAATGTTCTCATTATCTTAGATTCCACACAAGGCAGATTGTCAGAAGACAATTATGGGTTTATTAGCTTTATTATGATTGGCTCAGAATCATTTTTCCAAAGAGTACTTTATTTGTAAAAACAGATGATTAATGATAAGAGCAGATGACATGGAGCTGACAGAAAGGGTGGGTGACCATGGCGGAGATTTTTTGTGAAGAATGTCTATACTTCAAGAGCTTGTTTTTCAGACAACTTTTAGATGGATAGATCTCGGAGATTAGAATAGTATTGTTCTGGTGTTTTCACAGCACTTGTTGCAATAAAGCATCTTTACTCAGACCGGAAGAAATTTGGATTACTAGACACAAACTGTTAAGGATTAATCATAACAATTAGCTAATGTGTTAACGATTAGTAATTTCCATCAACCTGCTTTCCGTGGAGCCTCATCTTATCCATATGGAGGCAAAATGTTATGATGTAGTAAAGGAAAGCTCAGAGCTGGCTTCTATTCACATACATCTTAGCCAGGACCATCTCTAGGGTATTGTTTACACTGATTTTTCTTCCATTATGATGTTATTGTATAGACCTGGGGTGGTAGCTAGACTGCAAATAAGCACATTTAATCCAAAACTTGTCGTACTGTGCAATAAGTAAAATGCTATGAAAAATGAATCCAGCCGTGGGATTTTATACTATGCACTAATCCACTTTTTAAAACAACTATACCTAATATTTTGTGTCTTGTTCTGAATTCATTCATTTTGAAAAGTAATAGAAGTTTTCGTAAGAGATCTGTTTTATATTGATAATAAGTCTTGGTAGGCTTTTTGTGTAATGGACCTTTTTGTGAGAAAAAGGAGAACCCCCCCCCCCCCAAAACCCTTCCCTATAGTTGTTCTCTATAGCAAGCCAGGCCAGGATTATAGAGACTTCCATAGAGGTCAAAGGACTTAACGATAAGCATAGCAGCCTGTTCAAACGCAATGGAGCTTATAGGGTAAAATAGAATACAACTTTTGTGGACTTACATAAGGGGAACATTAATATGGAGTACCTGTATGTCAAGTACAGATGTAAACATGTCGGTCTAAAAAAGTATATTTTCTCCACCTTTACTCATGAGTGGTATATGGATTGTACGCATGTGAGCAGGGCCCTCACTCCTCTTGTAATTGTTGAATTATGTGTAAGGTCTTGTGCGCACACTGCTTTATTTGGTGCAGTTTTGGGTGCCGTTTGGGGTCCTAAACTGCATGTATGATCTTCCCCAGCAAAGTCTATGAGAAATCCGAAAGGCTGTGCATTCTTTTTTGCCTGCAGCTTTGGTTGCAGAAAAAAAGTAGCATGTCACTTCTTTTCTGCGTTTTTCCCTGCATTTTGCCCAAAAATTCAGGTGCAAAAATGCACCAAAATGCAACAAAAATGCAGCAAAAATGCATGCTTTTTTATACATTTTTTTCTGCCAGAGGGTGCATTTTTTGTTGGCGAAAAAAACCTGCAGTGCGCGCACATATCCTTACTCTGTAATGTCTTAATTTTTTGTACATATCCCCACTAAAATGTAAAGTGCTGTGAAATATATTGGTGCTGTAGAAATCAAAATTAATTTGATTATATTGATTGGAGCTGGTTTCTATATTTGTTGTGTATACTGATGTGCAGACGTAGAAAATAATGTAAAATAAAATCTAACTTAAAACCAGCACCCAAAGCATGCCAGATTCTTGTACTGACTAGAGGTCCCATCTGTGCAGTCCATAAACGTTCTTGCTCAGACTGTAACAACCCTAACTGAATAACTCAAATTACCACTTTGAACTTTGCTTCCTATGCAGCCATCAAAGGTTCCATGTACCTGGGTCGCCCCTGAGGCTTCAGTCGCCACAGAGTATTGCACCCAAATTTGGGTGTAATGCTAAACCCGGATCCTGAAGAGGTCAGTCCCAGTTTCACCACTTACACACTGGGCTAGGGTCAGGTAATAAAGGGGTCGCCAACAGAGTGGCATTTACAGGATGCCCTCAAACAGAGGCCCCAGTCCCACTAGCTTAGGACCTGGGAAGGAGGAGGAGCAACCAGCAGGGGAAGTCAGAAGCCAACATAACAGTCGCCACACAGGGCGACAGGACCCTAGAGAAGATCATACTTCACGTTGGTGTTCCAGAATCTGCCTGGACGGGGAAAGTTTCAAGCTTCCCTGGCCACACAGTGCATGACAGCACAGTGCCAGAGAGGATCCGAGGCCTTGCATAAAGCCGGACCCCATATCGCAACCGCAACTCCTGCATACAGGTACAAGAGTACTAGTCATGAAAATCCGGGTCCCCATGTAGCTTCAACCCAGGGGATCCACTGACAGGCGCACAAGGAGGGAACCCACCGAACACCACACCGGACTGATCTCTAAAGGGATTCTGGTTAGATGGAGCCCACCATAGAAAGTGACCGGTATTACCTGGGTGAGCGGCACAGCACAAAAGTGAGTAAACAACCTGGGACTGCAGCCATAGACTCTGACCCTTTATTACCAGTACTGCCGTTCCGCGCCTCGCGCCCGCCATTACTGCTCCCTTCATCATCCTCCATCTGTGGGGAGTGATACCATCTATAGCTGCTACCACCATCCACCCTGGAGGACAGCGACAGCAGCGGTGGCCGATACCCTGGCCGCATACCACAGGTGGTGTCACAACATTTACATTACTACTAACCCCCAACATCTCTCCCCTGCCATCTAGGCATTGCTCCCACCTGGCCAGAATCCTACTCCACACTGATGAAGGGCAATACCCCGAAACAGCTGTGTGTGGATTTGTACCTGGCCTTTGTATTTCCCTTGTCATATCTTTAAACTTGTCAAAAAGTTGGATATTGACTAAAAGGGCCACTTAATATGGTGGTTATGGTTGTCTCCTAAGAAGAGCCACTCCTGGGCTGGGTCCTTCCCGGAGGGATATCTGGCTGGTTTCTGTGTTGAGACTCCTAACAGAGGCTCCACGGACTTTTTTGATTTGCATGTTTCCCAGGGGGCAATGTACCTAGGATTTCACTGTGTTGAGCGCCCTCGCTGGCTGCCGGCCAAAGAAATGTTGGCTTTTAAATAGTTAAAAAAAAAATGGTTCCAAGGCTGCACACCCCTGGAGGTGTGCATAGACCATTTTATTCTGTCATTGTTCGTTACTTGTATTACATGAAGCAAAAAAAATGTAAGAAATTAAGACTTTATAGACTTTATAGTGGTTTTCCTATAAATCATGATATCTTGAAAAAAATGTCATTTTATTGGGGTATGACTGCTGATACCCACTGCTGTCATCCGTAAAAGGAATTGGTGTTCTTCAGCTTCTTCCTTCACGGATCTTTGAATCATTGAAGGTACCATTATGTGGACGATAACTACTAAGACATTGGCCATAGCTATACTATATAAAATCAATTTTATTGGCTGATTCAATACTAATAAGCAACCTCAACCGTTGATTAACAACCATTGCAATATACTATTTTCCAGAACCAGTGTATTAAAAGCATTCAATTTAATTGTACGCTTCATTATTATATACATGGCATTTTTACCTGCTATTTGTTTTTGTATACTTACACAAATAATTGTTAATGATAATAATAATAATAATAATAATAATAATAAAAAAATATATATATATTTTTACTGTTCAGCTTTAAATTACAATTTACAATGCTAACTTGATTTTGCTTTGGGGCAATACAATTTTGATTTATATTCTTTTTTGGATCCATGTATTACATAAATAAATGGGTTAATATCCATGGCAGAATAAGAAAGATGTTGACACAAAGCCTTGTTTGTACAATGCCAAGAGTTGTGATGATACTTGTCCAGAATGTTTATAGTGTAATGCTTTTTTCCGAAGTACTAAATTGCCATCATCTCTCAGGACTATTATCTCTCCTGTCCATTCCCCTCTCTGGATGAGGAAGCACAGTGGGGGATTTGTAATATAATGAGCCGTTTTAATGATGCTTGTCGCTAATCTCTGATGATATCCTCAAGACATATTTAACAGGAGAATAAAGTGTTTTTCTTCTTTTCTTTTTTTTTTAAAGCAGAAATTTTATTAAATATTTCTGTTTGTAATACAATTAGTGACACACTGCTTGTGACAGAAAACTAATTTTTCAGAATTTGACAATTGACAAATACATTTCAGGGTTTCAAGTTCACCCTAAAGCGGACTTTTACACGCTACGACATCGCTCAAGTGATCTCGTTGGGGTCACGGAATTTATGACACACATCCGGTCACTTTAGTGATACCGTTGCGTGTGACACCTATGAGCGATTTTGCATCGTCGCAAAAACGTGCAAAATCGCTCATCGGTGACATGGGGGTCCATTCTCAAATATCGTTACTGCAGCAGTAACGAAGTTGTTCCTCGTTTCTGCGGCAGCACACATCGCTCCGTGTGACACCGCAGGAACGAGGAACCTCACCATACCTGCGTCCCAGCCACAATGCGGAAGGAAGGAGGTGGGTGGGATGTTACGTCCCGCTCATCTCCACCCCTCTGCTTCTATTGGGCGGCGGTTCAGTGACGCTGCTGTGATGTCGCTGTGACGCTGAACGAACCGCCCCCTTAGAAAGGAGGCAGTTTGCCGGTCACAGCGACGTCGCAGGGAAGGTAAGTCCGTGTGACGGGTCCGGGCAATGTTGTGCGACACGGGCAGTGATTGGCCCATGTCGCACAACCGATGGGGGCGGGTATGCACGCTGGCGATATCGGTACCGATATCGCAGTGTGTAAAGCGGCCTTTAGGTGTAGAGGAGCATTTAACATTCTGTAATGTTTGATTTCTATCTGGTAAAATCATAGTTCAGTTTTTTTTTAACTTATTTTTAGTAGTAACAAAAATTAAAAAAGTTTAAGGGACTGTCCTCTACTATATTTTGTTGTATGAATAGGCCCATGATCGTCTGACAGTAAAAAGCTCATCACATTCCCGCCAGTCTCCTCGCTTCCACTTCCAGCTGAGGGTGTTAGCTGACATCTGCAGCCAATCAATGGCTGTTGATTGACTACAGAGGTCACTTATTCTCCCCCATGGAAGGCGAACTGAAGAGACTGATGGGAGAAGACAAGCAGCAATGTAAAGGAACAGTAGAGGTTCAGTAGTTGGAGAACCCCTTGATATTACAATGACTATAGTATCATTGGATGAGGTCACACCTATATCAGATAATAATAATATAATAATATTTATTCACTTATATAGCACCATTAATTCTACAGAACTTTACATACATCAGCAACACTGTCCCCATTGGGGCTCACAATCTAAATTCCCTATCTGTATGTCTTTATAGTGTGGTATATAAACACAAGTTACTCTATAGAAAAGTCTAAAAGAGATTATGTATTCTGAGGTATACACTAAGAATTTAAGATGCAAACAGCAGGGCAAGGCAAATTCTGAATCAATAAAGCTGATCAACAAGGGTGCATGTGTTGTTCAAAAGTGGTATAGAATATAGACTGAATGTCATTTGATGAGTAGGCTTTTATCCAGTCTTGAAGAATTTAAAGCAGTTGGCTACTTCTTTTTATTGATGTCCTATCCTTATTATAGGTCATAGATATCTGATTGGTGAGGGTGCAATACCAGACATCCCTGGCAATCAGCTATTACCAGCTGGATGTTCTCAGTTCCTGATGGAAATTTTGGAGCTGCTGCATTCCAGCTCCATCAAAGACTCGGCACTGGAAACATTGATCAGCGAGGGTAGTGGGGGTGGGGGTCTCAACTGTACCAATCAGATGTTGATGGTGTATCCTAAAGGCTGCTTTACACCAGACAATCTATCGTGCGATAGATCGTCGGGGTCACGGTTTTTGTGACGCACATCCGGCATCGCTGGCGATGCCGGCCTGTGTGACACCTCCTAGCGACGCAGTATCACTCACAAATCGTGAGTCGTGTACTGCTCGTTAGGTTCCATAATATAATTTAATTTAGTTGTTCATCGTTTCCGTGGTAGCACACGCCGCTCCGTGTGACACCACGGGAACGATGAACAGCAGCTCACCTGCGTCATACGGCCGCCGCCGGCTATGTGAAGGAAGGAGGTAGGCGGGATGTTTACGTCCCGCTCATCTCCGCCCCTCCGCTTCCATTGGCCGGCGGCAGGAAGTGGACGTTCGCCGCCCACAGCGAGGTCGCACGAGAGGTAAGTATGTGTGATGGGGGTTACAGACTTTGTGCGCCACGGGCAGCGATTTGCCCGTGACGCACAAACGACGGGGGTGGGTACGATCGATTGTGAAATTGCACAATCGGTCGTACCATGTACAGCCCCCTTAATAATAGCCTTTCCTTTAAAAAATGTAGTGGTCGACCCCTTTAACTGCTATATTTCACTTAAGTTCATTACCCCCACACTCACTTATATTATGCTTACAATATGGGTATGGTGGTCCAAAAAGTCATATTTATTGATTTTACTTGTTTGTATAGAGTTATAGTTACATTCAAGTGTGGGAGGAAACCGGATTTCGTAGAGAAAACCTATACAAACATGAGGAGAAATCTTTGCAGATGTCGTCCTTGGTGGGATTTAAACCCATGACCCGAGCGCTGCAAAGCAACGACACTGAAAACTGAGCCACTGTAATAGATATTATAGAACAGTTTACAGACCACCAATTTTTCAATTCTAAACTCTAAAGCCCGCTACACACGCTTCAATATATCTCACAATCCGTCGTTGGGGTCAAGTTGTAAGTGACGCACATCCGGCATCGTTTGTGAGGTATCTGCGTGTGACAGCTACATGCGATCAGGATTGAACGCAAAACCGTTGATCGCAAACACATCGTATCATTCTCTAGAATTGAGCGTTTTGTTGCACGAACCTAGTCAATTGTAACGTGTGACATCCCTCATACGATTTTGTTGTCTGATGCTATGTGCGCAGGTGTGCGCTCTGCACCGCAGCTTAAAAAAGGTCTGCTTCAGAGAGCAGCTGAAAAGCTGCGTTCTGAAGCGCCTCACAATGTCTGTCATGCACTAATCTCTGTCAGTCCGTCACTATCTCTGTCCCTCACTCTCTGTCCATGTCAGTCTATCCCCCTCTCTCATATACTCACCAATCCCCGATCCCCGGCGCTGCACGGCATTCACACTGCTCCGGCGGCTTTTACTGTTTTGAAAAAGCCGGCCGCCCATTAAACAATTTCGTATTCCCTGCTTTCCCCGCCCACCAGCGCCTATGATTGGTTACAGTGAGACACGCCCCCACTCTGAGTGACAGGTGTCACACTGCACCCAATCACAGCAGCCGGTGGGCGTGTCTATACTGTGTAGTGAAATCGGGGTAATAAGGAGTTATTGGCAGCCCATAGCTGCCAATAAGTCCTAGATTAATCATGTCAGGCGTCTATGAGACACCCTCCATGATTAATCTGTAAGTTACAGTAAATAAACACACACACATGTCCGGCGTAATCCAGGATGATGCAGCGTCGCTTCCACCGCAGCTGCATGGAGGTGACCGGAGCCGCAGCAGACACAGCCGCTCCGGTCACCTCCACACAGCAAATGAAGACAGCCGCGCGATCAGCTGCTGTCACTGAGGTTACCCGCGGCCACCGGTGGATGCAGCGGTGGCCGCGGGTAACCTCAGTGACAGCAGCTGATCGCGCGGCTGTGTTCATTTGCTGTGTGGAGGTGACCGGAGCGGCTGTGTCTGCTGCGGCTCCGGTCACCTCCATGCAGCTGCGGTGGAAGCGACGCTGCATCATCCTGGATTACGCCGGACATGGAGGGCTTTTTGGGGCTGATTAAAGTGGTGAACCAGGGTATATGTGTGTGTTTTTATTTCTAATAAAGGATTTTTTCTGGTGTGTGTGTGTTTATTTACTGTAACTTACAGATTAATCATGGAGGGTGTCTCATAGACGCCTGACATGATTAATCTAGGACTTATTGGCAGCTATGGGCTGCCAATAACTCCTTATTACCCCGATTTGCCAACGCACCAGGGCAAATCGGGAAGAGCCGGGTACAGTCCCAGAACTGTCGCATATAATGTATGCGGCAATTCTGGGCGGCTGTTGGCTGATATTGTTAGGGTGGGGGGCTCCCCATAACGTGGAGCTCCCCATCCTGAGAATACCAGCCTTCAGCCGTATGGCTTTATCTGGCTGGTTTTAAAAATGGGGGGAACCGCACGCCGTTTTTTTTAATTATTTAATTATTTATTTCACTACACAGTATAGACACGCCCACCGGCTGCTGTGATTGGGTGCAGTGTGACACCTGTCACTCAGAGTGGGGGCGTGTCTCACTGTAACCAATCATAGGCGCTGGTGGGCGGGGAAAGCAGGGAATACAAAATTGTTTAATGGGCGGCCGGCTTTTTCAAAACAGTAAAAGCCGCCGGAGCAGTGAGAAAGCCGTGCAGCGCCGGGGATCGGGGATTGGTGAGTATGAGAGAGGGCTGGTCACTTCAGTCACTCAGGAGATTAGCGGTCACCGGTGAGTCCTTCACAGGTGACCGCTAATCAGGGCGCGACACAGACAGAGCCGCAGCATGACAATGAAGTCGGGTGAAGTTCACCCGAGTTCATTCTGACAGTGCGGCTCTGTCTGTGTCTGCTGTCATCTGCCATTCAGCTCTGCTACATGGCTGTCTGTGTCTGCTGTTAGCGGCCATGTAGCAGAGCTGAATGGCAGATGACATAGTAAAAACGCATCCCTACACATTACACACGCTTGGCAAGTCAATAAATAAAAAAAAAAAAAGGTGCTCAATGCATACGTCACAGAACACATGATCTAAAGGATCGCACACAAAATTGACCAATTTAACATAACTACTAACGCTCGTGTGACAGCAAATGAACGACCAACGTGAAATCTCATAGATCCCGTATGCAACCTGGGCGTGTCACATCGCAAATGCGATTGTACAACTAATTGCAAAGTGTAAAGTGGGCTTTAGTCATCGCTTTACTAGAGACAATGCTGTTTATTCTGGTATTTTGGATAATTTTCTATTATCTTTGGAAGGTTTCTTTTATCTTGCTAAATACACTTCCATTAAGTGCGGTTAAGCCATTCTAGTTTAATTCTGGTTGTGATTATTGTAGCACCCCTACGGTACCAGGTGCCACAAAATGTGAACGTGGAAACCCAAACCCCGGAATATCCGTGCCAGTCAATACACCAGCACCCTCAGGCCACATACACAACCCCAACACCAGACTGTGAGACTGCCTAGCAACAGGTAAAAGGGATGGGCACTGATTGGATAGTCGCCACCCAATCTGTAGGGAGAGACCCAGCAAGAGGGTGGGGCCAGTGGTCGGTTGGGAAGTTGGCTGGAGGAAGTGAAGAGGAGAGTTAGAAGTGAAGGGGAGGAGTGGTGTAGTGAGCAGAAGAGAAGTGTGAAGGAAGGAGAGAGAAGGAGTTGAGAGTGAAAGTACAGAAAGTACTGAAGTAACAATGAAGTGCTATAATAGGAGTGAGGGACTATGGAGTATGGAACCAGGACTTCAGGGACCGTGGGTTACCTGTGGAAGTGGAATACTCCAGGAACCGCGGGGTGCCTGAGGAAGTCTAGAACCAAGGCTCACAGGACTCAGTACAAGGCGGAGTGCAGACCCCAGGACAGTGGGACACTGTATGGTCAACTCTTAAGTCTGCCAGGTGATGGGATTTCTAGGATCCCTCACCAACCCAAAGAGTCTGAAGCATTAGCAGCGAAGAGGGG
Organism: Anomaloglossus baeobatrachus; assembly: GCF_048569485.1. Classification (NCBI taxonomy): domain Eukaryota; kingdom Metazoa; phylum Chordata; class Amphibia; order Anura; family Aromobatidae; genus Anomaloglossus; species Anomaloglossus baeobatrachus. The sequence goes on from NC_134355.1 coordinate 488,767,379, forward strand.
ACCGGGGACTGAACCCCTTAAATAGTCCAGGCTGCCTGTAAGGAAGAAGACTGAAAAGAAGGGACTTTCAAGAAGCTCCAGGCCACAGGAGCCCATCAACAACAAGTGTGCATGGAGGACAGCCAACCCAGGTCACAGCTGGCACAGAGAACAAGGGGAGCGGGAACATCTGTGACCGGACCAGCGGGTCCAGGTACCAGGCCAGTAAAGGCAAGTTGAAACTGCAATACCATTGTGGACTGTTACCTTTGTGCCTCTGCACATATACTGACTGTCCTCTATCATTGTCCCTTCACCATCCACTGCTGGGGCCTGACCCTGTTTGCGGAGGGCCCAAAACACCTAAGCTGCACTATTCCATTAGCCCCAGCAGGACCCTGCATTAGCGGCCCCAATAACCTGGCCGCACACTGCAAGTGGCATACTCAAAATACGGATGGAAAATGGAAGTCAGTAATTGGGCATTTTGTGTCTCCACCCACATGCAGCCAGCCATAAGCAGAACACTTCCTGGAGAAGGTGGACAGGGTTTTTCCAAAAAATGTTTTTTGTTTGTGTGTGCACACTACATCTGATCACACTGATTTTACTCCAGGATCAGCTGATCAAACACCTGCTAGGGCTGAGCATCACTGATAGCCCAAGCACAACGCTGCTCACTTGAGTTGTTTGCACTCATAACTCATTTGAACTTTGAACCCGAACCTTATTTTTTTTGGAAGTCAGTTTCCGAACCTGGATCTCAAACCTCAAACCTCAGGTTTGCTCACCTTAGTGTATAGACCATTGGCTGGTCCAAAAGTTGTTGATTGAAGTTGGACCATGAAATTCAGAGGTAACCTATAGTATTCCTAAGTTGTACACAGACAAATCAATAGTGGCTGCTTGTAATTGAGCCATGGATTAAAAGTTTGTGGGAGACAGCCTATTGGTCACTAATGCAGAGACTGCAGAAAGGTCCATTACAAACGTATTCTTGGCTGGAGCTCTGTGGATTGATGCAAACCATTTTTGTGATAAAATACGGGCATTATTGTAGGCTATTTAAGAGGTGATGTAAGGAAGATAAAAGTGTCTAACACCGCACCAAATATATTATGCTGTAGCCTACACTTTGATAAATTTGGTAAAATTAGAGCTAATTTTGCTGGCTAATATATTCATGCACTTTGCAACCAACACTAATGTCACATATTCCGCTATTATTCTAAACCTATTAGATATATCAAGAAATACAATAATTCAAGGGGACAAAAGTAGGAAACTAAATGGCTGTAACACAATGTGCGTACATTTTGATATTTAATTGAATGAGTTTGGTGATTTACAATCGTCTGCGTTTTACAAATAATTACAATTAACATATTATTATATATTATGTATTATATGTAGTCTGTATTGGTATTTAATTAAACTGAGGGCATAAACCAACAGTGATGAAAACTAAAAGTGCAGCTGTCAAGTTCAGAACAGAAAAGACACAGAGGAAAATACTTTGTTACTGATTCTAGCGCTTGTTATTTTTAACTGGACAAACCATCGTCTATTTTTCTTTCAAGGCAGTAAACTGGATTCCCATTGAGCAAAGAGTTGCTTCTATTAGTTTTGGAATAAGGGTGGATCATGAGTGTCAGTCTGGCTGTCAGTCTGAAGATGAGGCACTTTTTCCTATTACCACTGCAAGGGATATCTAAAAAAAGACAACAAAAAAAAGAAAAACAAAGGATCGACACAGAGAGGAATGCAGGCAGTGTTTTTAGTCTGCCGGTACCACAGACATACTCATGTGTTTGACAAAAAATAAAATTATGTACTGGAAATTAAAGGTGAATATACTTTACACTGTGCTCACTAAACTCATCCTAGCCATTACTGCCCTTCCCATGTAGTTAAGTCTTTATACTACTTTTCATGTGAATAGTCACCCACTAATGAATCCTCCACTGTCATTGTGAGCATACACACTATATGAATATCAGCTGAATCGGATAATATTAGAGCGATTTATGGTAGGTAATGGTATGTGATAGGTGATACAGGAAATTGGATTTTAACATTGGCTGATTATTTTTAATTTTTAAAGTGAACCTGTCAGGTGTAATATGCAACCAGAACCACGATCGGTTCTGGGTGCATATTGCTAGTCCCTGCCTAACTGTCCCTGTGTACACTAGCATAGATAAAGAGATCTTTAGAAAAAGTATTTTTAAAAATCTTTTATGATATGCTAATGAGTGCAAGGACTAGTCGCAAGGGCACTAGTTCCCCCGACTAGCCATCCTCTGAACATGGTCTATAGGTGCATGTAACATGCTATTCAATGCAGCGTCACTAGTGTTGATGCACGTACGTGTTTGTTTTTCAGAAGTCTCTGGCATTTCCAGTCATGTACACTAGACCTCGCTGAAGCCGTGACGCATAAACCTGGTTTCATACTACACATGTGACATGACCAGAAGTGCCGGGGACTTTTGAACAGCGGAGACAGCGGTCACAGGTATGCACGTCACCACTGGTAATGCTGCATTGAATAGCATGTTAGAACGCCCCTATTGGCATACTACCATTCTAAGAGGGTGGACTATTCGGGGGAAGTAACGCCCTTGCGACTAGTCCCCGGCCTCAATAGCATATTATAAAGAATCCTTGGAAATACTTTTTTCTAAAGATCTATTTATCTATGCTACTATAGCCTTGGACTGTTAGGCAGGGATTAGTAATATACACCCAGAACTGCTCGTGGTTCTGGGTGCATATTGCACCTGAGAGGTTTACTTTAAAGACATAAACAGTTTGAAGTTCCTCAGGCACAGCTTTTACTATTTGCAACATTTTAAAGTCATAGTCATAAGGCTGCTTTACACGCAGTGACATCACTAGCGAAGTCGCTAGCGATAGCACCCGCCCCCGTTGTTTGTGCATTATGGGCAAATCGCTGCCCGTGGCGAACAATATCGCCGGTACATGTCTCATGAACTTACCTTCCTAATGATGTCGCTGGGGCCGGCGAACAACCTCTTTTTTAAGGGGGCGGTTTGTGCGGCGTCACAGCGATGTCACACAGCAGGCCACCAATAGAAGCGGAGGGGCGAAGAGCAGCCGAATGAATGTCACTCCCACCTCGTTGCCGGAGGACGCAGGAATGCTGTTGTTCATCGTTCCCGAGGTGTCACACGTAGCGATGTGTGCTGCCTCAGGAACGACGAACAACCTGGGTCCCAAACAAGCAACGATATTTTGAAAATGAACGACGTGTCAACAATCAACGATTTGGTGAGTATTTGGGATCGTTAGCAGTCGCTCGTAAGTGTCACACGCAACGACGTCGCTAACGAAGCCGGATGTGCGTCACTAATTCCGTGACCCCAGCGATATCTCGTTAGCGATGTCGTTGCATGTAACGGGGCCTATAAGATATCAATATAGGACCATCTGGGATCCAACACCTGGCACCCCCACTGTTCAGCTGTTACCATTTTGATGTAAAAAGTATGTGGAGTAGATCACTACCAAGTAATAGGGTTTTTTACATACAAATTTTATGCAAACCACTCCATGTAGCAAGTCCCCCTTTTGCCTTCATCCTGCCTGCAAAGAGAACTTGTCATCACGATTTAACAGGTTAAAATAAAGATATGGCCATAATGGTGCTGTTATACTGATGTAGTAGATAGCTGTAGTGAAGAAATTCATAGATTGGTTCTTGTTTAATTTATGATAGAAGTCCTGGTGCATCGGGTTGGGACTGTGGGGTGGGACTGTGGGTTGGGATTCTGGGAAGGGTCTTCAGCTCTGCGTGAACCATCCACATATATACAAGCGTCTTTTTTTATATTTTTGCGTTAACACTGCCAGCAGCAAGGGCGGTGCTTGTACACACTCATCTTCTGGTGGTCTTCAGCAAAATGGTACCCCGGGTGGTGCATGTGCGCACTGATTTCCAAATGTCTTCAGCAAATTGGCACCGCAAGTGGCACATGTGCAGATTCAGACCTCGGCTCACTGATGAGCCAAAATATCAACCTGGCGCTATTTTGCTGAAGACCACTGGAGATGAATTTGCGCAAGCGCTGGCCTTTTTGCGAGTGGTGCTAACACAAAATTTAAAAAAGGAGACTCATAACATGGGAAGGGGCAGCAGAGCCGAAGACCCTGCCCACATTCGCACCCCAATGCACAGAAAGGATATTGCACCAAAAATTCTATAACGAGTTAAACAAGAACCAGACTACGGATTTCTTCACTAGATATATCTATTAAATCAGTATAAAAGTTCCATTATGGCCATATCTTTACTTTTACATGTTAAATCATGAGGGCAGATTCCCTTTAACTCCCATAGAGGCATTTGCACTTGGAGTGACTGTAGGCTAATAGAGCAGACTGGCAGAAAATAGTCAGAAAGCAAGGGCAAAGTCAGGAAGAAAATTGAAAGACAGTCAGATAGACAAAATGGAAGCAAATGTAAAGAACTGCAAAAAGCTGAGTATGAGATAAGACTTTTCCCTGACGAAGCCTGCAAAGTTGATACACGTGGGGTCCTTACTCCGGTACTACTCCCTATTCTCTGTGTGCCTCTAGTAGCTTGGCCATTGGCAACTGATGGGGTTTTCACCCCGGTACTATTCCCTATTCCCTGTGTGCTTCTAGGAGCCTGGCCATCGGTAACTGACGGGGTTTTTACCCTGGTACTATTCCCTATTCCTTGTGTGCTTCCAGGAGCCTGGCCATTGGTAACTGATGGGTTTTTTACCCTGGTACTATTCCCTATTCCCTGTGTGCTTCTAGGAGCCTGGCCATCGGTAGCTGATGGGGTTTTTACCCTGGTACTATTCCCTATTCCCTGTGTGCTTCTAGGAGCCTGGCCATCGGTAACTGATGGGGTTTTTACCCTGGTACTATTCCCTATTCCCTGTGTGCTTCTAGGAGCCTGGCCATCGGTAACTGATGGGGTTTTTACCCTGGTACTATTCCCTATTCCCTGTGTGCTTCTAGGAGCCTGGCCATCGGTAACTGATGGGGTTTTTACCCTGGTACTATTCCTTATTCTCTGTGTGCTTCTAGGAGCCTAGCTATTGATTACTTGTGATATACTGGCAACTCTGCTTAGTGAGGGGGGCCCCCAACACTATCCTTATGAATAGGTCTACATAGGTAGGGGCTACTACATTCAATATCCCCTCTGCTATTTATTACTGGGTTTTCACTGTACTATGAATAATATACCTCTACCAAGGCCACATGCTTAAATAATAATGTATTGTGTTATATATACTTTCTCTCTGGATACAGGCACAAGGCAGGTGCATAACATATGGCTGATTCTAATAGATATGACATACATAATTGACCATAGGTTTATATCTATATACTTGTGATTTTAGTATAGGTTCATATATATACATATATTTCTTTCTAATTGTTGTGTTTTCTTTTGACTGTGTTTATATGGACATAGGTACATTAATGCACTTCCGTATAACCAGATAGTCAATTTAATCATGTGTGACAGGCTTTTCTGACGGTATATTGATATTATGTATTTATTATAGAATTGTCCTGGTACAAATCTCCGTGTTATATCTATATGTAATGTTTTTTGGCCAATATATACATATTTATCATGCTCCCTTGATGATATTGGGAGTCATTGGTACTAGGCATTATGTGTGTTGATTTTAAAGTTTTTTAATGACTTTGCTAATAAAGTCCTTGTTACAATTTTACATATCAGGTGTGCTTGCTGATTATGTAGTGTCTTTTTCTCCCCTTGGTTTTTTCTCATGATTCACTGCATGTCATAGCACCATCGGGTTATTTCCTAATCATATTATTGCGGTACACGCCATTTCGTTTCCATAGAATAAGAGATAAGAAACATGAATGAGCCAGAAAAAGTGAAATCTATATTTTTCAGAAAAAAACTGTTTGGTGTCAAAAATTAATTGGGAGCTGAGACAAGTCTTAAGCCTGCTTTGCAGGTTGCAATTTCGCATACGATTTCGTATGCGATTTGCAACGCCCCCATCGTATGTGTGGCACATTCAATTTGTTGAACGTGCCGCACATACGAGTAACCCCTGTCACACGTACTTACCCGTCCATATGACCTCGCTGTGGGCGGTGAACGTCCACTTCCTGGAGTGGGAGGGACGTTTGGCGTCACAGCGACGTCATACGACAGCCGGCCAATAGAAGCGGAGGGGCGGAGCTAAGCGGGATGTAAACATCCCGCCCACCTCCTTCCTTCTGCATTGTGGGCCGGGAGCCGCAGAACGCTGGTAAGATCTGTTCATCGTTCCCAGGGTGTCACACACTGCAATGTGTGCTGCCCCGGGTACGATGAACAATCTAACGTGCAATTCCATAGACAGGTACGATGTGTATGTGATGAACGTTTTAACGCATGTACCTGTCACACACTGCAATGTACTTACAATGCCGGATGTGCATCACTTACGACGTGACCCCGCCGACACATTGTAAGATACATTGCAGCGTGTAAAGCGGGCTTTAGCTATTTGAAAGTTGAACTCAAGCATGCTACTATTGCTCAACATCATCTGCAGTATCAGTGTAGCGCCACATAGCAAAACAAAGGCCGGGGTAGTAGGAGCGTGTTCAGAAATGGAAGTTCCAATGTGTGGAAGTGCATGCGATGGCTTGATTTTACTCCGTAGAACATTGTTTTCTTGACACCTAGTAATCCTGACATGACTTCAGTTGCATGAGTTCATCACTGTAGACTCTACTGTGGTTTTAGAACTGGGATGTTCGAGTTGTGTAATCAAATCCTTGAGTGTTCTTTTCCTTTAGGAACAACAAGACCTCTATGTAATACCACCAATCAGCTTCAGTTGGCTTACAGTCTGATCATTTGGCCGCCATCCAATACATTTTTAGACTGATAAGTATCTGAAAAGTGATAAGATGTTTAGTGACCTCAGAACAGTTTCTGAAACTTATCTTCTATATTAATTCCTGTGCATGCCTCCTCCTGTTATTCAGTAAGGGAACACAGACAGATAACATCCTTGTGACGTGACCCTGACCTTCATCAACCTTTGTTAAGTCTTCATCTGAAGTCGGTCCTAATGTTTGTAAACAGGATGTAATTAAGGCTGGGAACTGACAAGGCCTGACAGTAAGACAATGTGGAGTTGGCAGAAAATAGTCTGTCAGATGTCAGCTTTCATTGTGTTTTAAGTGCCTTCATAATAATTAGTGTGCTCTCTATGAAGGAAGTTCACTCAGCTTGGATTAATCCGTCACGGTGTGCAGGCCATCCCAGTGAGTGCAAGTGTTTCCTCTGATAAACCCAAGAACAAGTCTGAGAAAAAACCAACATGAGCCAAAAGAGAACCGTGAAAGCACAGACTGGTCTGACAGGTGTTGACTGAAAATTAGTAACGGGAAATAGAAGGGAAAGAAAAAGACTTCTTCAGAGACGGCTTTATCTCAATGTGAATGTAAAGGGTCACAGAGTTATCTCCATTAGTTACTGCCATACCAGGCTGATGGGCTGCCTTACATGACATCAATGAATGAAAGATGATAAGTGTGTAAAAGCGTCTGCTGATAAACACATTGTTGAGTGTCCTGCTGGTCTGAGACATAAAGCTCTCTAAATGATAGAAACGCACAGTACTGACAGCAGATAATGTTCGTCCGTTCACCGCTCTGAGTCCCAATGCTGCGCTCAGGATTAGAGGAGTTTATCTCTAAAGTGAGAAAAAAATGGTATATAAATCTTGATTGCGTATAATAATATTCTAATTCTACATCTAATCGAAGTATATGACATTTGTAGATTTACTATCATAGGCAAAAGAAGAAACCCAAATGAAAAATAATTTATATTCTATTAATTAGGATAAATATTTAACTCAACAAACTTTAAAGGAGAAAAAAATCAAGCAAATTTTCTTTGTATGACGAAAAGTTATGCCATGTTCCAAGATTTCTTTCAGCAATTTAGTTAGAACCTAGATTGTGTGATTCCACTGAATAAAATCCGGTGATGTGATGGTAACACCAGTATTTTATCTGGAATGGTCCATGCACATATTGTATATCACAGCTGGTACTTGTAGGTGCAGCACCTGTGCCCATCACATGACCAGGAAAAATATATATTCTCTTTGGTATTGAACAATAAATGTGAATTAAGGCCGTTCTACATGCTACGATATATCTAACGATATGTCGTCGGGGTCACGTCGTTAGTGACGCACATCCGGCCTCGTTTGACATATCGTAGCGTGTAACACAAATCAGCGACTGTGAACAAGCAAAAATACTCACCTTATCGTTGCTCGCTGACACGTCGCTCATTTTCAAAAAATTGGACGGTCTTCTGTGCTCCGGTTCATCGTTCCCGAGGCAGCACACATCGTTCCGTGTGACACCCCGGGAACGATGAACTGCAGCCTTACTGCGGCCGCCGGCAATGCGGAAGAAAGGAGGTGGGCGGGATGTTTACGTCCCACTCATCTCCGCCCCTCCGCTTCTATTTGCCGGCCGCTGTGTGACGTCGCTGTGACGCCGAACGTCCCTCCCCCTTCAGGAAGACGATGTTTGCCGCCCGCAGCGAGGTCGTTCGGGAGGTAAGTACGTGTGACGGGGGTTTACGACTTTGTGCGACACGGGCAACAAATTTCCCATATCGCACAAACGATGGGGGCAGGTGCGATCGCACATGCGAACGCACAATAAATTGATACATGTAAAGCAGCCTTAAGTTTCAGCAAGCAAAGATCTTGATACTGAGAAATTGATGCAGAAACTATATTAGACAATTGTGTCTCTCATCATACACACAAGTGCGTGTATTTGGTAAAACCAGTAACACCCTTTAATTTCCCTTTTCAATTTAATAGTCAAATAGTTTTAGTAATTACATGATATACACTTTTCAACAATGAAATTGCAACACCAAAAAGAAAAACTTGTGGAATTATGAAAATTACAGAATTGTTAGATATGTTAATGATATGCCAATGACAAAAAATGGAAATAAAATTGTCAAATAATTTGTAATAATTTGCAATAAATTTTCAATTTATTCAGTATAGTTTCTGAGCACCACACAACAGACCTTGACATGCTCATATAAATGAGGTGATTCATGATTGTCTGAGGAATGTTCTGCCCCACTAAATACTGTACACTTGGGCAAATCATCAAGATCTGCTGCTGGCAGCTCCCTTTGCAATTGTCGATCAATGTCATCCTGAATGTGCTTAATGTGAGACAATACTGGAGTGGCTGCATTCCATGGTAGAACATTTAAGGGTGCTTTACATGCTGCGACATCGCTAACGATATATCGTCGGTGTCACTGTGTTTGTGATGCACATTCGGCATCGTTAGCAACATCGCAGCGTGTGACACCTTAAACGAGTGCAAAAGAGGCAAAAATCGTTGGTCTGTGACACGTCGTTCACTTACCAAAAATTGTTGTCTGGTCAGTAGCGAGGTTGTTTGTCATTCCTGTGGCAGCACACATCGCTATGTGTGACACCGCAGGAACGAGGAACAACCTCGTACCTGCAGCCGGCCGCAATGAGGAAGGAAGGAGGTGGCGGGATGTTCGTCCCGCTCATCTACGCCCCTCTGCTTCTATTGGATGGCTGCCGTGTGACGTTGCTGTGATGCCGCACGAACCGCCCCCTTAGAAAGGATGCATTTCACCGGCCAGAGTGACGTCGCAGGGAAGGTAAGTCCGTGTGACGGGTGTAAGCAATGTTGTGCGCCACGGGCAGCGATTTGCCCGTGACACACAACCGACAGGGGTGGCTACGCTCGCTAGCGATTTCGCTAGCGAGATCGCAGCATTTAAAGCACTCTTTAGACCACTCAGGCTGCTCATAGTAGTATGATCAACATGTGGTTTGGCATTGTTATGCTGAAAAACAGTTCCTAGGACACTTTGGAAAAATGGCTATACCACTGATTCCACCACCAAATCATAGTAATGCAAAATTATTAGTGTACATAGGATGTAATCCAGATAAATTTGTAGGATTGTCCAGCAAACAGGTCCAAAGTTTAAAAGTAAAAACATTTTTTTCTTTATTTCATCGTAGATAAAATTCCATCATGTCAAGTACACAAAACATAGAGCAGGAGGACGAGTTTTGGATATCACATCCTTATTCTGTCTCCCGAGGAGACATAATAAGGATGTATGACTTCAGACCTGGGTGTTTTGGGGGTTAATAAATGGGTGAAATAGGATTTTTTTGTATTTTATTTCAAAGAAAGGATTTTTTGGGTGTTGATGTTTATTTCTTTTCACTTACAGATTAGTAATGGGGGTCTCATAGATCCCTCCCATTAATAACCTAGGACTTAGTGGCAGCTGCAAGCTTCTATTAACCCCTTTTTACCCCAATTGCCACTGCCCCAGGGCAATCGGCAATTGGCAATCGGGATCAGCCGAGTAAAGTTCTAGGATTGTTGCATCTAATGGATGAAATAATCCTTGGTGGCTGCAGGCCGCTATTTTTAGGCTGGGGGAGACTAATAACCATGGGCCTTCCGAGCCTGAAAATACCAGCTCCCAGCTGTCAGTTTTATCATGGCTGGGTACCAAAATAATTTTAAAAAAGTCGTGTGTGTTTTTTCCTATTTTGATACACAGCCAAGATAAAGCGCATGGCTGGGGGCTGAAGTCAGTAGCCGTATGCTTTATCTGTGCTGAGTATCATAATATGGGGAGACCCTATACAATTTTTAAAATGTATTTGTTTATTTTTACACCATTAGAGATGCACACACATCACCTCTGATCTGTTGTAGTCAGACATGCTGCCACACAGGGTGAGGGCGCTGTCTGACTGCAACCAATCAGAGACATGGAGATTGCCAGTGGGCGGGGAAAGCAGTGCATTAGTATGAAGATAATGAGCAGCCCTGGAAGTAGAGTGAACGTCCCCAGAAGCAGTGTACAACCACGCGGAGACTGGTAAATATGAAGCGCTTGCTTTTTTCCTATTTTCATTTTTTTATTTGATTTTTTTTATTTCTTGGGTGGTCGTACCTGGATTGTTACCCGGAGTTCCCTGAGAAGCATGTTTAAGCAGGGTATTACATGTACACCAGTCAGCCATGTAGCCAGTTGTCAGTCATTTAATGTCATAGGTCATATTCTAGTCTAAATGGACCTTTACATTATACTTAGGGGTTCAAACATAAAAAAAAAAATATTAAACTTTCTAAAATCAATGCTTATTAATTCTGAATTAAAACAGTCAAAAGTTCAGGTGTTAAGGGGGCTTTACACGGTACGACCGATTGTGCAATTTCACAATCGATCGTACCCGCCCCCGTCCTTTTTGCGTCACGGGCAAATCGCTGCCCGTGTCGGACAAAGTCAGTAACCCCCGTCACACATACTTACCTCTTGTGCGACCATGCTGTGGGCGGCGAACGTCCACTTCCTGGAGTGGGAGGGACGTTCGGCATCACAGCGATGTCACACGGCCGCCGGCCAATGAAAGCGGAGGGGCGGAGATGAGCGGGACGTAAACATCCCGCCCACCTCCTTCCTTCACATAGCCGGCGGCGGCCACGTGACGCAGGTGAGCTGCTGTTCATCGTTCCCGGGGTGTCACACGGAGCGACGTGTGCTACCCCGGAAATGATGAACAACTAAATTAAACGATATTATGGAACCTAACGAGCAGTACCCGACTCTCGATTTGTGAGCGATACTGCGTCGCTAGGAGGTGTCACACAGGCCGGCATCGCCAGCGATGCCGGATGTGCGTCACAAAAACTGTGACCCCGACGATCTATCGCACGATAGATTGTCTGGTGTAAAGCAGCCTTTAGTGTGCAAATAACACACAGATACCAACAGTGGTGGTTGCAAGGAGATAATGGCGGCCTTGATAGTGCAAAAGATCAAAAAATGTAAGGTAGGGGTAGGGAATGTACATGGTCTAAAGCTGGGTTCACACATAGCGACAGCGACAATGACGTCGCTGTTACATCACCATTTTCTGTGACGTAACAGTGACCTTGTATGTCGCTGTTATGATCGCTGCTTAGCTGTCAAACACAGCGACGCAGCAGCGATCATAACGTCGCTACATGTGCAGAGAGCAGGGAGCCGCGCACACTGCTTAGCGCTGGCTCCCTGCTCTCCTAGCTACAGTACACATCGGGTTAATTACCCGATGTGTACTGCAGCTACATGTGCAGAGAGCAGGGAGCCGCGCACACTGCTTAGCGCTGGCTCCCTGCTCTCCTAGCTACAGTACACATCGGGTTAATTACCCGATGTGTACTGCAGCTACATGTGCAGAGAGCAGGGAGCCGCGCACACTGCTTAGCGCTGGCTCCCTGCTCTCCTAGCTACAGTACACATCGGGTTAATTAACCCGATGTGTACTTCAGCTACATGTGCAGAGAGCAGGAGCCGGCAGCACAGGCAGCGTGAGAGCGGCGGAGGCTGGTAACGAAGGTAAATATCGGGTAACCACCTTGGTTACCCGATGTTTACCTTGGTTACAGCTTACCACAGCTGCCAGATGCTGGCTCCTGCTCTCTGCTCGCTTCATTTCGTCGCTCTCTCGCTGTCACACACAGCGATCTGTGCGTCACAGCGGGAGAGCAACAATAAAAAAACTAACCAGGGCTGTGTGTAACGAGCAGCGATCTCACAGCAGGGGCCAGATCGCTACTCAGTGTCACACACAGCGAGATCGCTAATGAGGTCACTGTTGCGTCACAAAAACCGTGACTCAGCAGCGATCTCAGCAGCGATCTCGCTGTGTGTAAAGCACCCCTAAGTGTCCCTTAACTATCCCCTATCTAAGAGATTACATTTAAGCACCCTAAATGCAATTGAGCTTCTGTTCCTTTGGGTCTCCCTACCTGCCCTTCTAATAGCCACCTGATGAGGTATCCACCACCAAAGCCAAACTAAGGTGCAAAGGTCCTTTAAAAGTTAGTCAAATAGTTGTGTGAACTAGAATTCTAGAATTCTTAGGCAGGGGGAGAAGACAAATTTGGACCGCCCCCTAATAAACACCTATTACAATAGTCATGAGTTAAAAATGTAAAGTCAAATGAAAATATATCAACACCTATAATATTGTAAGAATATAGTAAAAATACACATCCAGTAATGCAATGACATACATATACTGTAAGGTGAGGTACTTAACGGTTATAAGTCCTCATCCTGATCACGCCCCCCCTTTATACGGTATTTTATACATGATTAGATTATTGATATTGATATTGATATCTATCTATCTATCTATCTATCTATCCCTCTCTCTATCTATCTATCTATCATTCTATCTATCTATCTATCTATCTATCCCTCTATCTATCTATCTATCTATCCCATCTATCTAACTATCTAATCTATTTGGATTTACCATTAATACTAATAGATCATTCTGTACTAGAGATATCAAGTACACAGCTGAGTACAGCAGTAGCAGGCAGTCAAATTTCCTGTAACATTTCTTTCCATTTAATTTAGTAATTTAGTAGCCTTGCCCACATAAAAGGTAGCGAGTGAATTGGCTCTGGTGGGATAATGTGTGAACAATAACTAATTCAGGGCACATTGGTGACAATGGCCTCGGGCGATGCTTGTGGCTATTAATGTGTGTAATGTTTTCTCTGTGAAGATACATCTGACTTTCTTACTGTGTCAGCAGAAGTGACACTGATCTACTATTTCATATTACATAGATGCTTCAGGCTTTATATATTTTTTTTACAAGTCTTAATTGAAACATCAGTAGGGATAATGGATCTGTCCCATGACAATTACATTATGTTTTAATAATGATATTTTCTATTATCATGATTATGCTTCCATACAATAAAATTAATTAGTATTTATTAAATTGCTCAATTGCTAGATATTGGTTGCTAGATGGTAGAAATATACCGTGCATTTACACCAACATCGATATAAATATTAAAATCAAGTATTTTTTATTCCTCTAATAAATTTAAAATAAAAACTGCAGATACTCATGATTAAAGGAAATCTGTCTAAGGGATCGATCCTCCTAAGCTGTGTTTATGGGCAGGTAAGTCATAGGAAGCTGAATAAAGTGAGATCTTGATATCTTTGATCCGATGTCTTATTCCAATGAAATCCATGTTTTTCTTATTTGTAAATGAGCTATTAAAGATCTTTGGGCCGGGCACAGATCTCCCTGACTTCTGCCTTCAGAGATTATAAATAAAAGGGGCAGTGTGAGATATTTACACTGACAACCAAAGGGGTAACAATGTTTTGAACTTTTGACATTCAGGCTCCTTATCTCACCATCCACTCCAGCTTTGAGTTTGAGACTACCTTCATTTTATAGACAATTATCTTGGCTATATAATACATGAATTGGACTTGCAACTATTTAGCATATGATTAGTTATACAGATCCTTGTCATGTCACTCCATTGTTACTGTTTTGCGACTAGAAATCTAAATTGTAATTTTCATTATTTTGTAAGTATTCTGTGAATCCACCTTTGGCTTTCAACACTGCTTGAATCCCTCTGGGTATGTTCTCTATCAGATTCAAGCATATCTCAACTGAAATCTGATCCCAGGTTTTTTCTACCCTTTCCCAATGTTGGTGCATACTGGTCAACTCACTTGGGTATGCATGCAGCTTTTTATTGAACTCTACCCACAAGTGTTCGATTGGTTTGAGGTCTGGAGACTGTGGGAACCAATCAGGCACACCTCTACTTCATTTTAATTGAAGCATTTCTTCATCAATCTAAGCTTTGGGTCATTGTCCAGCTTGAACACTATGTCATCCTCTTCATACCCATAGTACTCTAGTGTATGAAGTAACTTATCTTGTAGGATACCCACATACAGCTTAGCATTGAGACCACCATCGATATTGGTCAAGTATCCAATTCCTTTGGTTATGAAATAACCCCATATCATCAGGCTTCCTCCACTGAACATGATAGTTCTTTTAATTTCTCGATCCGTTATCCCCTTTTTCCCTTGTTTCTTCCTGGCCTATTTGCTCCTATCAGAGCCTAGTAAATTAACTTTCATCTCGTTGCTCTAAATCACCTATTTCCAATCCTCTACAGTCCAATTTTCGTTCTTTTTTTGCAAACTCGATCTGATGCTTCTTATGATGATATTGAAGTCGAGGCTTCTTCACCTTTTTTCGGTCCACCATTCCAGACTTGTGTAACGTGCATTAGACGGTGTTTGCATGGACATCTCTGGTCTCACTATTATGAAGCATACGAGCCACCTCCACTGCTGTGTATGTCACGACAAATGTGATAAACCTTGTGATGAGCTAACTTGTTGACTCTGATTTTTGCCTGGACTTCTACCTCTTGGCTTTTGAATGGATGGATGGACTTAATTTTATATTCTTCCATATGTCATAGTACTCATATTATTCAGTTCGCCAATTTTCTTGGTCAAGAGACCGCTTTCAATGAGCTGTATGATGCTGTTTCTCTTTTCTTGGGAAATCTTCTTCATGGCTGCTCCTTGATTCAAGCCAGTGACCTTTCAATTGGGAATCATCCTAATAACACACTGAGTTATTAGGGAATGTGAGAATAGGCTGTAATTTGTAGCATACAGGAACACCTGGAGCAAAATAGTACCAATGTTTTGACATGACAAAAATGTACTCAACTAATCATTTGCTAAATAGTTGCAAGTAAAATGTATGTATGAAATAGCCAAGATGATTGTCTATAAAATGAAGGTAGTTTCATGCTGAATGCTGTAGTGGATTTTGAAACAAAAGTTCAAAACATTGTTACCCTTTTGCTTGTCACTGTAAATCAGGGGAGAGGACTGCTAGTCATTATATGTGACACACTGGTAATGCCCCTTTTCATTTAAAATAATCTTTGATGGTAAGGAAATCTGAGTATTATTCAAAGATCTTACATTTTGAGGTTGATGGTGGGATGAAACTGATTAAATTGTTCATGGAAGGTCTTCAGCTGCTCCTCAGACTCTGTCCAGATGATTAAAATATCATCAATGTAACGGTAGTAGGCCAGAGGCCTGATAGGACAAGAGGATAAAAAGTCACTCTCAAGCTTGGCCATGAAAAGATTTGCATATTGTGGTGCCATTTTGCTTCCCATTGCAGTCCCAGTCTCCTGTAGATATATGTCATTGTCAAATTCAAAGTAATTATGGGTGAGGATAAATTTTGTAAGCTTCACCACAGAATTGGCATCAGTTCCTGTATTTTCCAAAAAGATTTGCATATTGTGGTGCCATTTTGCTTCCCATTGCAGAAAAGATCTTAACAACTCATTAACATAATAAGAAAATAGTGGACTTCTCAGGAACCATTCATCAGATCACAGATATCAAGGTATCATTTTATGCAGCCTTCTATGACCTTCATGTCCATATATGTGGCTTAGGAGGGTTGAACCTATTGACAGATTTTCTTTAAACCCGGGCAATTTTCCATTTTTCTGGGGTTTTTTTTGCTCCCGTTCTTCCGAGAGCCGTAACTTTTTGATTTTTCGGTCAATCTTCCATATAAGGGCTTATTTTTTTGCGGGACGAGTTGTACTTTTAAATGAAACCATGATTTTTACCATTTAGTATACTGAAAAACAGCAAAAAAAATTCCAAGTGGGGAAAAATTGCCAAAAAAGTGCAATTGCACAATAGTTTTGGTGATATTTTATTCACTGTGTTCACTATTTAGTAAAACTGATGTGTCGGTGTGATGCAGCAGATCGGTATGAGGTCGTAGACACCAAACATTTATAGGTTTACTTTTATCTAAGGGGTTAAAAAAATTTGCAAGTTTGTCCAAAGTTTCTGAAATCTGTAGCCTTCTCATTTTTCAGGATCTGGGGCACAATAATGGCTTATTTTTTGCGTCTTGAGCTGACGTTTTTAATAGTGCCATTTTTGCGCAGATGCTATGTTTTGATCGCCTGTTACTGTATTTTGCACAAAATTTGCGGCAACCAAAAAACATAATTTTGGCATTTAAAATTTTTTTTTGCGCTACACCGTTTATAGATCGGGCATTTCTGAATGCAGCAATACCAAATATATGTATATTTTTTTTATTTTTCTAACCCTTTAATTTTCAAGGGTGTGAATTGAACTTTTTTTTTATTTTTTTTTTGTAAAATCTTTTAAAACTTTTTTTAACTTTGTTTTATTTTACTAGTCCCCCTAGGGGGCTATAAGGTTCAGCAGGCTAATCACTTGTGCATTTCTGCAGATCCTAGCTGCACATCTCTGATCTGCTGAAATGCTGCTCTCCTATTACAGTCAGCCCTCTGCCAGCAGTAAGAGGAAGTGAGTCATGATAGCTACAGGAGTCATCATATGGCCCTGTGCTACCATGGCAACCATCGGCTCTACGTGATCATGTCATGTGACTTCTGATGGCAAAGGGTGAGTTTTGACATTTTGACAGCGCAATCTAAGGGGTAAACAGGCGCAAGTGAATTTCGGATCCACCTGCGCCCGATAGCCGCACATGTCAGCTGTTCAATGTTCAATGTGCAGGACTCACCACCAGCTCAGCGCAGCAGCCGGTGGTGATTACCCTGACTTGATTCATGACATGCCCAGTACGTCATATGTCGTGAAGAGGTTAAAAATCTAATTTTTTGTGTCTACAGCATTTATACATAGTTGTGTTTTTCCATAACAGACTACAAATAAACTTTGTATAGTATCACTCTGCAGTAAAACTCCCTTATATTGGGCTCTTACATTTTTGTAACATACAATATATTGGAATGAATCAGAAAATAGACAAGGGATATGCTATTATCACTGGTAGAAACTAATGGCATCTACACATTTCCTCTACAATGGAGTTGTAACTGCTCACCCTTATAGAAGGGATTACAAGTGGTATCTCTATAATGTTCATTCATTCCAGCAGACTATACAGTGGGTATGGAAAGTACCGTATTTTTGGCTTTATAAGACGCACCTGATTATAAGACGCACCCCCAAATTCGGTGAAGGAAAAGATATATTTTTTTAATGTTAAATGGGGTCCATCTTATAATGCCAGTGTCCGTGTAACAAATCATATAGGGTATATGTCCCTCATAGCCCCCCATCCTAAAATTAGCCCCCTTAATCTGGATATGGCTCCCTTATATTGAATATAGCCCCCTTGTGATGGCACACGTTCCCCTGTGCTGCCTATGGCCCCTTATGGATTGCATACAATCCCCTGTGCAGCCTATGGCCCCCTATGGATTGCACACATACCCCTGTGCTGGCTATGGCCCCCTATGGATTGCATACATTCCCCTGTGCTGCCTATGGCCCCCTATGGATTGCATGCATTCCCCTGTGCTGCCTATGGCCCCCTATGAATTGCATATATTCTCCTGTGCTGCCTGTGGCCCCCTATGGATTGCATACGTTCCCCTGTGCTGCCTATGGCCCCCTATGGATTGCATATGTTCCCCTGTGCTGCCTATGGCCCCCTATGGATTGCACACGTTCCCCTGTGTTAGATATCGCCCCCATGCTGCTGCCCATAGTAAAATAAAACACTCTTTCCTTACCTCCTCCAGAGCTGATCTCCCTCCTGTCTCCCTCCGTGCTTCTGTTCCTCCACTTCCTGGTTCTCAGTGCGGTCATGTGATCGGCATAGCAGAGTGAGATTTCTGCGTGCCTGATCACAGTGGAAGCAGGGACACCGGGGAGAAATGCTGGAGAGGGTAAGTAAAGCTTTTTTATTTTAGGATGAGCAGCAGCATGGGAGCCATATCTAACACAGGGGGTGCATGTGTCATCACAGGGGGGAGCAGGGACATATAATATGCACCGCTCCCCCAGCCCGTCACTGCGGTGTGGTTTCAGCACCACGGAAATGGACAGCGGCTGTGCATATTATATGAGCGGGAGCAGGAGATCAAAGGCTGCAGCCCGCAGCGTTCACCTGCGCTCCAGAGCTCCCCCCACCTCCCCTGGACCCTGCAGTGTATATATATATATATATATATATATATATATATATATATATATATATATATATATATATATATACCCCCCTGTATATTCGGCTTATAAGACGCACCAACTACTTTCCCCCAAAATTTGGGGGAACAAAAGTGCGTCTTATAAAGCGAAAAATATGGTATTCAGACTCGTTTAAATTTTTCACTCTTTGTTTCATTGCAGACATTTGGTATATTCAAAAAAGTTTATTTTTTTCTCATTAATGTACACTCTGCACCCATCTTGAAAAAAACCCCCAGAAATCTAGAAATTTTTTAAATTTTTTTAAACAAGAAAAGCTGAAATATCACATGGTCATAAGTATTCAAAACCTTTGCTCAGACACTCATATTTAAATCACATGCTGTCCATTTCCTTGTGATCCTCCTTGAGATGGTTGTACTCCTTCATTGGAGTCCAGCTGTGTTTAATTAAACTGATGGGACTTGATTTGGAAAGGCACACACCTGTCTATATAAGACTTCACAGCTCACAGTGCATGTCAGACCAAAGAATCATGAGGTCAAAGGAACTGCCCAAGGAGCTCAGAGACAGAATTGTGTCAAGGCACAGATCTGATTAAGGTTACAAAAGAATTTCTGCAGTACTTAAGGTCCCTAAGAGCACAGTGGCCTACATAATCCTTAAATGGAAGAAGTTTGGGACCACCAGAACTTTTCCTTGACCTGGCCATTCAGCTAAACTGAGCAATCATGGGAGAAGAGCCAAGAACAACTCCAAGATCACTGTGGCTGAGCTCCAGAGATGCAGTAGGGAGATGGGCGAAAGTCGCATAAAGTCAACTATCACTTCAGCCCTCCACCAGTTGGGCCTTTATAGCAGAGTGGCTGACGGAAGCCTCTCCTCAGTGCAAGACATATAAAAGCCCGCATAGAGTTTGCAAAAAAAACACATAAAGGACTCCCAGACGATGAGAAATAAGATTCTCTGGTCTGATGAGACAAAGATAGAACTTTTTGGTGATAATTCTATGCGGTATGTTTGAAGAAAACAAGGTACCTCATCACAGTGAAACATAGTGGTGGCAGAATCATGCCAGGGGGGTATTTCCCAGCTACAGGGACAGGACAACTGGTTGCAATTGAAGGAAAGATGAATGTGACCAAGTACAGAGATATCCTGGAAGATAACCACTTTCAGAGTGCTCTGGACATCAAACTTGGCCAAAGGTTCACCTTCCAGCAAGACAATGAACCTAAGCACACAGCTAAAATAACAAAGGAGTGGCTTCAGAACAACTCTGTGATCATTCTTGACTGACCCAGCCAGATCCCTGACCTAAACCCAATTGAGCATCTCTGGAGAGACCTGAAAATGGCTGTCCACCAACGTTCACCATCCAACCTGACGGAACTGGAGAGGATCTGCAAGGAACAATGACAGAGGATCCCCATATCCAGGTGTGAAAAACTTGTTGCATCATTCCCAAGAAGAAGACTCATGGCTGTATTAGCTCAAAAGGGTGCTTTTACTCAATACTAAGGAAAGGGTCTGAATACTTATGGCCATGGGATATTTCAGTTTTTCTTTTTTTATAAAATTTGCAAAAATTTCTACATTTTTGTTTTTTTTGAAAAAAAATGACATTTTTGGAATTTGCCAAATGGTTGCAATGAAACAAAGAATTAAAAATTTAAAGTGGTCTGAATACTATATATATATTAATACATGTTATCCAGTTAGTACAATTAAAACAATTTTTTAAACTAAAGTAAATTTGTTGGTATTGTCTCATAATTAAAGAATACCAAATATATATATATATATATATATATATATATATATATATATATATATATATATATACTGTATATATATAGTACAGACCAAAGGTTTGGACACACCTTCTCATCTCTAGAACAACTATTAAGAGGAGACTTTGTGCAGCAGGCCTTCATGGTAAAATAGCTGCTAGGAAACCACTGCTAAGGACAGACAACCAGCAGAACAGATTTGTTTGGGCTAAAGAACACAATAAATGGACGTTAGACCAGTGGAAATCTGTTCTTTGGTCTGATGAGTCCAAATTTGAGATCTTTGGATCCAACCACCGAGTCTTTGTAGAAAAGGTGAACAGATGGACTCTACATACCTGGTTCACACCGTGAAGCATGGAGGAGGAGGTGTGATGGTGTGGGGGTGCTTTGCTGGTGACACTGTTGGGGGTTTATTCAAAATTGAAGGCATACAGAACCAGCATGCCTACCACAGCATCTTGCAGCGGTGTGCTATTCCATCCGGTTTGCGTTTAGTTGGACCATCATTTATTTTTCAACAGGACAATGAACCCAAACACACCTTCAGGCTGTGTAAGGGCTATTTGACTAAGAAGGAGGGGGATGGGATGCTACACCAGATGACCTGGTCTCCACAGTCACCAGACCTGAACCCAATCGAGATGGTTTGGGGTGAGCTGGACCACAGAGTGAAGGCAAAAGGGCCAACAAGTGCTAAGCATTTCTGTGAATTCCTTCAAGACTGTTGGAAAACCATTTCTGGTGACTACCTCTTGAAGCTCATCAAGAGAATGCCAAGAGTGCGCAAAGTAGTAATGAAAGCAAAAGGTGGCTACTTTGAAGAATCTAGAATATAAGACATATTTTCAGTTGTTTCACACTTTTTTAAGTATTTCATTCCATATGTTTTAATTCATAGTTTTGATGCCTCAATGTGAATCTACAATTTTTAGAGTCATGAAAATAAAGAAAACTCTTTGAATGAGAAGGTGTGTCGAAACTTTTGGTCTGTACTGTGTATATATATATATATATATATATATATATATATACATATATATATATATATATATATTTTTTTTTTTTTCTTTAATTTTTTTTTTTAAATACAATGACACCTAAAATATGCGGTAGATTGGTGGAGTTTGGATCCTTAAACCAGCAACAGTTACTCAAAAAGCTTATGTGCAGCCCATTGTTTAGCAGACAAAAGTACTTTCCATCTGACTGATGTGGGGCGTAAATGGGTTGTCCAGTCTTAAGATACAAGTCTGCAGTCAGTCTGTGTCTGGAGACTTGTAAATTACTTGTGGATTAATTTTTCTTTTTTGTACCCTTCTGTTCCATAGTTATACTCACATACAATAATGCTGAAAATGTTCCCTTTAACCAGCTGGGCATATACCACAGAACATCAGTGTGGGCATTTGCTTTTTCTCTTCTGATACTGGCCAATCACAATATGACTGCATAGAAAGAGAAGTTCTATGGTATATGCCCAGTTGTTAAGGGGAAAGTTAGCACCATTAAAATCATTGTGCACAATTTTTGAACGGAGGGGCACAAAAAAAGAAAAACTGTTACAGAATCAGCGAAACAACAGCAACTGGAGGAGCTGCTGAGATGAAATTAAAAATCAACTGAAAGGTTCTCTAAATAATTTACTCTTACACTATGCATTTTTATAGCTTGACACGTCTTTTACATGGTTACAAGTTCGTACTCTCATAACTTGTTAAAGTATGTTAATCAAGAAATGGACCAGCACACCTGTTGGTATAAGTGCAAAACATACCTTAAAATAAAGCGCAAATACCCTATAGTGACTAAATATATAAATAGGAATACGGTAGTACATGTAAATAACAGCATACACCATTGATCCTATTTTTATCAAAGAGCATCAAAGCCATCCCACCGTGACAAGGTGAACCCAATCAGGATGGGCCTTAAATCTTGTTGTTTACCTTGCTATGTGTCATCAGACCTCAAAATAGATAAGGACAGAGCAGGACCCAGGCCCGACTGTTTCATACTTACACTTGGAAAGCGATATAGCCAACATGCATAGCCCAAAAAGGAACAGCCACACCTATACATGTACAAAGTAATGATAATAATATTTATTCACTTATAAAGCACCATTAATTCCATAGCACTTTACATACATCAGCAACACTGTCCCCATTGGAGCTCACAATCTAAACTTCCTATTAGTATGTCTTTGGAGTGAAACTGGAGGAAACCCACACAAACATGTGGAGAACATACAAACGCTTTGCAGATGTTGTCTTTGGAGGGATTTGAATCCAGGACCCCAGCACTGAAAGACTACAGTGCTAATCACTGAGCCACCAATCAAATCCAAAGAAGAGGTCCGTTACAGCTGTTGGTATAATTGCAATGTATAGGTGCACAGTCACGCTGTGGACTTTGTTCTGGCTCTGCCCTATCTATTTGAGGTCTCCCGGCACACAGTGAGGTGAACCACTAGACTTAGAGACCATCCTGATTAGCTACACCTTGCCGCAGTGGGATAGCTTTATGCTATTTTGATTAAAATAGTGTCAGTTAAGTACCCTATGTTATTTACATGAACTACTATCTAGTTAGTAGCTGCACGGTGGCTCAGTGGTTAGCACTGTAGTCTTGCAGCACTGAGGTCCTGGGTTCAGAACCCACCAAGGAAAACATCTGCATTTGTATGTTCTCCCTGTGTTTGTGTGGGTTTTCTCCAGTTTCCTTCCACACTCCAAAGACATACTGATAGGGAATTTAGATTGTGAGTCCCAATGGGGACAGTGTTTCCAATGTATGTAAAGTGCTGTGGAATTAATGGCGCTATATAAATGAATAAATATTATTATTTATAAACTACAAGGTATTTTCTCGTTGGTTTTTATCCTAGGTTTTGTTTGTTTAAGTATGTTGTTGATTAAGCGAATATCAACAATATCATGATTGTAAAAAACTCAGTCCATCCGCACTAGGTAATGGTGACTCTAGAATGTGTCGGTGGATACGAACACAGGAAAAAAATTAGTTTATTCCATAATGAAATTCACTTTGACTGCATGAAATATGAACATTAATTAAATGCACAGTCTGTGGCCCTTCCACACTTTAAAGCACTCCTAAATAATAAAAAAAAAAGAAGTGCTCACCTCAGACAGGCCAATTACCCGAGAATGATGAAGTCAAGAGGAAAGTAGCTAAATTTCTTTACTTGAATGATCACAACCACAAGCCAGTGATTAGTCCCAACTGCACCAGCGGGGATGTGATGGGGACACTCACTTTGGAAGACTTCAAATAGTCATTTCCTTGGTTAAAATAAAATCTGACTACACTAAACAGACAGTTTTTAATCTCAATTGGACATCTGAAGATTTCTCAAGCTGGTGTTGGCTGCGGCAGAATCATTTTTTTTTTGCTTTGTTGATTAAACCAGTGGTCTCCGCTACTGCTTATCGGCCTGCAACGAGCTGTTCTTTTTAATTAAAAGTGAGCCACCACAAGAGAGCAATTAACAGCTAGTAATTACTGTGCTCTTCAGAACTGCTACATTTTGCCTTTCATTCCAATTATATAATGGACAAGTGGCTTTTTGATCTTCAAATTAGTGAGCTCTTGTACTATTTGTTTTGAGGCAGATTTGGAAGGTTAATGATGGCCTGTGGTGGCAGTTTTTCCAGTGACTGATGTAAAGCAAGAAAACAGGAACAGACTATGCAAATTGCACCTTTATGATAATGACGAGGTGACATACAGGCAGCGCAACGTGCAGGTTTGTACGAGAAAGAAAAAAAAATCTTGAGCATTTTTGTGCCTGATAAATGCAACAAAAGATTAGTCAGCTCAGTGTGATTTAATGAACTGCTAAAACAGATCTCTAGAATTGTATATTATTTGTAAAGTGGCCAATTATTTGCCTGCTGTTGGCTAATTCTCGAACAAATGAGAGTGACATGTATAATTACAACAATGGCACCTATTTTGTGAATTAAAGGAACCGGCGTTGGGTAGAGCTGCTGGATAGAATGTTGTGTATGTTCTATGGGTGAGTGCTATACAATAGTATCTTGCGTTCATGGGTTACTACCGTGTTTTTTCAAAAATAAGCCCTACCCCAAAAATAAGCTCTAGCAGGGATTTTCAGCATTTTCAGAGCAAGCCCTAACCTGAACGAAGCCATAGATGTGGTTCAATAATGAAGTGTCCATGCAGTTAAAAAAGTTAAAGATAATGCAGGACACTTCATTATAGACAGCGGACACCCCCAAAAGAGAGAAGACAGAAGACCCTGCAATCACACTCACCAGATGACGAATGGGAGGACCTGCAGTGAAATGCACAGCCACACACATCAAATCACACACACACACACACACACACTCACCACATCCAGAGATACCGATTTTTCTGGCCGCAAGAATTCCGAGATGCAGTGCGGTGGAATGAAAGGACCTGCGGCTGCGGATAAAATGCTTCCTGATCCTGCGATGTGTAACTTCGTCCTGTCTTTCCCTGCGGCTGGAGGCATTCTGTACCACCGGATAGCGTGAGTGACTAGTGATTGTGTGTGTGCGATCTGATCAGTGATTGTGTGAGTGATCTGATCGGTGATTGTGTGTGTGTGTGTATGACGTGTTTGAGTGTGTGTGTGTGTACGATCTTGTGTATGTGAGCGTGCAGAGGAGTGCAGGGTGCAACATACCTGCTGAGAGGGCCCGCCGAAGATCACAGAAGGACCTGGGAGCCACACAGATGTCCAGAGTCTGGTAAGTATGAGTCTCCTGGGAAGGGGGGGGGGGTCTACTTTTTTGGGGTAGGTAAACTTACCCCCAACCATTTTTCTCCAAGAATAAGATCTATTCCAAAGATAAGCACTAGTGATTTTTGGGTGGCAGAAAAAAGTATAAGACAGTGTCTTATTTTTGGTAAAACACGGTAATTTAATGTAGAAGGCTTCAGTTACATGGCCTCAGGTACCAGAACCTTGGATAATTGCAACTTGTTCACCATAGGAAGTTGTGTTACCCCAAATATTACACTGAATATCCTACATTGGGGTATGCGCTATAGACTAAATATGATGGGATGTCATCCAACCTTTTAATATTAGTCTTGTCATGAATATTATCTCTTGCTTTAGTTTCTTTCTACCTGTCTTGTCTTTGAGGTCATGTTTTTTTTCTTTTTTTACTCAAGGTCAAGTAGCTGCTGCTTTATTGTAAAGCAAATGTCCTGGTTTAAATATTAGATTAGATTTCTTTGAATTTAAACCTGTTTTTCAAAATTTTGTTTTTCCCAAATATAGTTTTCCGAACCAGACAAATTCCGTAGTTAGGCTTGTTCATTTCTTGATTTAAATACTTCTTGCACAGCTCTTTCTTCGTTGAATATCTCCTACATAAAGAAAAGACATTCTTTATTCAAATATAAACATTGAAGAACATGCTTTGTGTTCCCATAGATAAGTAAAAGTCGCACACTGCTTGCTTGGGTGTCTTTTTCTGTCAGATGCCATGGTGTCAGGCTGAAAGCCATTTGTCATCCCTGAATTTCATTATCTGCTCCTTCCCTGTCTTTCAGTCTCAGTTTGCCAGGACATTTGTTCACCGTTGACCTCGCTGACAAATAATACACCTTAATTATGTTGGCGAGAAGAGATATGTCATTCTGGGGTTTCTTTAATTGTCTATCCGACAAGCATCCAAAGGGAACAAGAACCTTCTATGGTCCATGGGCAGCAATCTTCAATCTACAAGTCTTCTAAATACATAAATGTATGTTTATATTTCTATCTATCTATCTACTATCTATCTATCTATCCATCTATCTATCTGTCATTTATCTACCTACCTCTTTATCCATCTATCATCTATATATCTATCCACCTTATATATATATATATATATATATATATATATATATATATATATATATATATATATATCTTTTATCTATAGCTTTATTTATCTGTCTATTCATTATCTTATCTATCTATATATCTATCTATCATCTGTCAATCTCCTACCGTATCTATCTATCTATTATCTGTCTATCTCCTATCTATAAATCCATCTATCTATCCATCTTTTATCGATCTCTTTATCTATCTGTCTATCCATTATTTATCCATTATCTATCTATCTATCTATCTATCTATTTATCTATCTATCCCTCTATCTAACCCTCTATCTATTTATCTTATCTATCTTTTATCTATATCTTTATCTATTTGTCTATTCATTATCAATCTATCTATCTATCCATCTATCTATCTATCTATCTATCTATCTATCCCTCTATCTATCATCTATCTATCCATCTATCTATCTATCTATCTCTCTATCTATCCATATATCTATCCCTCTATCTATCTATCATCTATCTATCCATCTTTTATCGATCTCTTTATCTATCTATCTATCTATCTATCTATCTATCTATCTATCTATCTATCTATCTATTATCTGTCTATTATCTATCTATGTCTATCTCATCTATTTATTAATCTATTGTCTATCTGTCTGTTTATCTGTTATCTATCTATTCATGGATCTATCTGTCTGTCTATCTATCTATCTATTTATCTATCTATCTGTATATATATATTGCACATTCTGCATGCAATGAACTCAATGAATACATATCTGTGAATTTAAATCCATCTGTACATCCATTTGCCTAATAAATTAAAATGGAATAGGTAAGGGATAGCAGAGGAGAAAGCTGTATTTTTATAGATATGAAGAATATGACATTTTCAGAACATAAATCTGACTTATAATCATGAATTTTCTTTCCAAAAATACTATATAAACCTCAAATCTTACACACAAATGGGTTGGAATTCCTGTGTTTGTTGGAAAATGTTTCAAAGTTTTTCTTTTAAAAAAAAATAAAAAGTTTGGATGTATCAGGAATCACTTATGAAAGCTTACATTTACCCAATAGTATTGGGCCAATACTTTTGTTTTAAATTCAGTTTCCATCCAAATACTCGGAATAAAGCCTTGGCACACAAGAGTATTAAACTTCAAACAATTTCTGAGTTGTCTGGGGCTTTGGACTTGTATGTACTTTTTATGCCTCCACTTTCCTATGGAGACAATTGGAGGTGTTTTCTGGATGATTGTGTATAAATACAAAATGTGTTATATTCAGTTGAATATCATATCATGGAGCTACTCCTCAGCGTAGTCTATTGTATTTTATGGCACTATGTGCCTCTGTACAACTTCAGGACACAGTGCTGTGGTGAAGATTGGACCTTTCACCTCTCTCAGTGAAGAGGGCCAGCAAAGCTCTGTGCCATAGCCACTTCTCAGTAGTTCTGCTCCAACATACCCTTCCTGGGCTCAGTTTATCCGGTTGCTAGCATGCTGGTGATTTAGCCTATGGTTCTATGGATCTTAGGCAACTCAGACATCATGTTTTGAATTCTGCCTCATTATTGATCTCAGGCCTTTTAAGATCTCAATTTCTTTGTATCGCTGCGTACATCTTTCCCTTCTTTCCATTCCAATGTGTTTCTGGTGTCTTTGGCAGAAAGAATAACCTATTGTGCTGCACTTTTCTTGGTTTTAAAATCACCCTGGTGGAAACCTGATGGGCCCCATTATTGTTCAAGGTACTTTTTAAACCATTTAAACAAATCTTTTATATCAGTCATGCAGGGGCGGACTCAGATAGAAGAGAGCCTCTGAGCAAGAAAACTATTTGGCCCTCTGCAGTCCGATAGTTCATCGTAATGCACCCCTTTATGTGTTTGTAACAGAAGCTGCATTTATGGAGGTGAAAGTGTCCCCCTTACCTCTTGGACCCCGTGCAGCTGCTCAGCCTGCATCACTGGTATTTCTGCCCTTGCAGTGATGGCTAGGACAGGATTAATAACATATGAAGTTGCTTAAAAATACTCTACAGAAATTAATAAGGATTATTTAAAGGTATTCAGTCTCTAGATTTATGTTGTCCAAGTAACGTGCAGCCTCAATCAGAGCAGGAAAAACAAAATATTTTTTGTATTCAGTACAAATAGGGTGTGGCCCTCCCTCTTAGTGAGCTGGACATTTCATTCTGTGCATCACCTGACTGTGTGTCCTGTACTCTCAGCCCTTAGCCACATTGAGGCCTATTTTAGACCCATGGTAAGGTTTTAATATTAGAGAGTGTAGATACTATCACAACTGGGTACACCGTGTCACGGTGGGATGGCTTTATGCTTTATGCTTTTTTTGAGCAAAAACAGTGTTTACTAAGTACCCTATGTTTATATGCACTATGCTTTAAT